>NC_081184.1:57665496-57965496 GCF_029867415.1 Vicia villosa | reverse complement strand
CGAGCCGCGAACTGCTTGGCAGAAACTTAGGGATTATTTGATTCACTCAGTTCGCGCCGCGAACTATTGTTCGAGCCGCGAACCCTGTTTTACAGAACTTTTTCCAAACTTTGAAAGGCCATAACTTTTGACCCGTAACTCCGTTTTATGCGCCGTTCGAAGCGTTAGGAAGCTAATGAGATTATCTATATGATAGAATAGAATGGATTGACACTTGTTTTATAAATTATGATGATAATTGAGAATAACATTTACCTATATGTGTATGTTATGGATGAATTGTGCATGATCAATGTTCATGGATGTATTATGTGATATGATAACCGCGATTTATGTGATTGAATTCTAAATGCTAGTTGATGTGGAATAGTTTAAATTGGATGTTAATATATGGATAACATGTGATTACTTATTTGTGTATTATGAAATAAGACTTGTGGTTAATATTCATATATGTGTTAAGTGATGTGATATCCATGATATGTTATAATGAATATAAATATACATTTATATGTACTATTTGAATGTGTCTTGTTGATAATGATCATTTAAAGGTGTATGTATTGAGATGTGGATTGTATACTTGTAAATGCTTTTATGTGTGTTACGTTTTGGTATGTAATGAATAACAACTATTGGTAAGATGTGTGGTAATATATGCATGATGATTGTGATTGGATATATGATGGTTGTTATGCCTTGTTGTAATTGTTAATTGTGTTGTGAATGTTGTGTACAATTGGCGGATAATTCATAGAGTTGGATTATTGTGGTATGCGGTAAGTTAAGATTGATGAGATAATCTTAATTGCATAAATTGTTGGTAATTGTACATACATTCATAGCATGGTCGGCTTTATGGTGGAAGCGGTGAAACTTGGGTTCACATGGTAAGAGACGTTGATACTTGAATGGAAACAGGCGTAGCAGACGTGATCCTTAATTGGAAATAGGCGTGTTGGCTTTGATCTTGTCTGGATCGGGAGCGTGGCTTGGATTCTAAACCTTGAATCGGAAAGCGGTGAAACATTGGATTCACATTGGGTACCACATGCATAGAGTCACATGTCTTGCATTGAGTCACATTGGTGTTATGTGATGTTTGAATGTATGCAATTATGTGATTGTTATGTGTGTATGAGATGTGATAAGTGAATTTGGTGATTCATTTGATATGAATGATTGTTGTGTTATAATTGGGATATATGTGATTGAAACATATGTGATGTAGATGTGAAATTATATGTACTTAGAATCTAGATGTTGGTGAAATATGATTATGTACATTGTTTAGTAATCGTGTATGATTATGTGGAATAGAATGAACTAGGTTGTATGGCATGTACATGTGAATCTTGATTAATGGCATATGATGCATGTTTATGTGAAGAGTGATGAATTTTTGAAATGTATTCTTGCTGTGTTTTATATTTCCCATATTATGTTTATCTATAAGAAGTTAAATTCTCACCCTTTTGTTTGAATGTTATCCTTTGTTGGTAACGTGCAGGTTTCATGGATAGTGATGCTTCGAAGGAGGCTTAGCGTCGAGATTTAGATCTCTAGTAGGGTGTCGTGACTAAGTAGTCACTTGTGCTCTGGTCATATGTAACACATGGGAGTTGGGTTTTATGTTTTTATGACTCGATATTATGAGATATTTGTTTACTCATATTATATTTGTATTTGAATATGTTATTCTGGTTAATGTGTGGCCTTGAGCCAAGATGTTGAGACATGGTGAATGATGTATGGGAATCATCCTATTTTACCATTTATTCGATGAGATGATTATTCCGCTGTGGTTTGCATGTTATTTAAATTCCCGTGTTATTTGGAAATGACCATTGCATGTTTAAAGATAAAATATTTGTTCTATTTTGAATTATGTGTAACGCCCTCGTGAGATGCATGCTTCTTTACTCTGATTTATGCGAATATATGCCTTATTTGTTTAGTATAGAATTGGGGGTGTTACAGCCACGAGTGTTCTACGGTGGTTGTCATGGTGGTTCACGGTGGGGAGTTCTTAGTTTTTCTGGGTTCATATGATTGTGTGAGGGGGCGGCGAGAAAACGAGAGAGAGAGAGAGAGAGAGAGAGAGAGAGAGAGAGAGAGAGGAGAGAGAGAGAGAGAGAGAGAGAGAGAGAGAGAGAGAGAGAGAGAGAGAGAGAGAGAGAGAGTGAGAGAGAGGAGAGAGAGAGAGAGAGAGAGAGAGAGAGAGAATCAAGAGAGGGGAGAGAGAGGGATCGGAGAAATGGGATGAATGTGGATTTTTTTTTGGTTTAACCATCCACCAGCGTTGGATCAATGCCAAGTTGCTTCACGATTGCCACTTGGCTGGCAACGAGACTATGATCTCATGCCGTCCTTTTAGCGTGCACCCTCAACCTCAAACACATGCAGGACGTCCATTGTATGTGGATTAAGATCAGACGGCCATGACCTCGAGCATACACCCCAGCTTCGTGCACCTGCGTGATGCTGGATCCAACGGATTCTTGACTGTAATGTGCCCAGCCCTATAGCTGTCCACACATCCCCTTGAAAACTATCCAGAACAAAGTATACCCCCCCTTGCGCTAGAAAGACCTGATGGGCTTAGCCCTTTTCTAATCATACACCCCAGAACTACTATCTTTTTTACCAACGCACCCCCCTGCGAAATAGAGGGAAAACCTCCATGGGCCAGAACCCAGTTTGTTTTTTACACCACCCCAATTTACTACCCAATGACAAAATGCACCCCCCTAAGCCAAAAAATTTGATTAGTAAATAAACCAATTAATTTGGTTTTGGTAAATTTTAATAATTGTTTAATTATTCTTTTCTTGATAACTCCAACTAATTTTCTCCCCGAACTGACCATACCTATTGGTCGCATTAGGCGAGAAATAATTTGGATTAATTTAATATATTCGTTAATAATGATTTAATTAAATTGTTTATTGATAATCCAAAAAATTCTAAATTAATTCTCTCCTCGACCCGACTAAAGTTATTAGTCGCATTAGACGAGAGATAAAAAAATATTTAAAATTAAAACACATTCAATTTGCTGCCCACGATGATCAATCTATCGATCTGAGTAACTAGCAATGCCCATTAATCTGTTAGCTATACTGATCAAATTTATTGATCACCGCATCTAACAGTGTCATATTAAAGCAGGGTTGTACGCCCAAAACCACATCTAAAACACTAAACCATGATACTGTTAGAACAAGATTTGTTCTGATCAATATTCTTAGTTTTGATGATAACAAGGATATGAATTTTGTGTGAGATAATGTGGTACTCTAATACATTGCAATTTCCCTTTCAGGAAATATATAAAGAGTATGCACAAATCAGCGCTCAGAAGCTTTGTCTCAAAAGGTTCAGCATGCAACATCAGAACATGGTCTGGCAAGACATCAGAAGATGGTCAAGGCAGAATCAGAACATGGGTCTATGGAAGCATCAGAAGAACTTGAGATCAGAAGCAGAAGCACTGAAGTTCTCATGGTATCACGCTCAGAAGCACTTCAAGGTCAGAAGACAAGAAGATGCTATGCACCAAGCTGTTTGACTCTGATGATATTCAAATATTTTATTCAAACATCAGATCAGAAGAAAGTACAAGTGGCAGGCTACGCTAACTGACAAAAGGAACGTTGGAAGCTATTAAAGGCAACGTCAGTAGACACAGCGTGAACAAGGCTCGAGGTAGTTGACAAAAGCGTGAAACATTAAATGCAATGCTGTACGGAACACGCAAAGCATTAAATGCACCCAACGGCCATCTTCTCAAACGCCTATAAGTATGAAGTTCTGATGAGAAGCAATGTTAACGATTCTGAACAAAATTATTCTGAAAGACTTGCTGAAACGCTGTTCAATTCAAAACTCAGAAACTTCATCTTCATCAAAGCTCACTACATTGCTGTTGTAATATATTAGTGAGATTAAGCTTAAACGTTAAGAGAAATATCACAGTTGTGATTATAGCTTTTCAGAAGCATTTGTAATACTCTTAGAATTAATTACATTAAGTTGTAAGGAACTAGAGTGATCGTGTTGATCAGAATACTCTAGGAAGTCTTAGAGGTTATCTAAGCAGTTGTAACTAGAGTGATCGTGTTGATCAGGAAACTCTAGAAAGTCTTAGAGGGTATCTAAGCAGTTGTTCCTGGAGTGATCAAGTTGTGATCAGAATACTCTAGAAGACTTAGTCGTGGGCTAAGTGGAAAACCACTGTAATCCGTGCGATTAGTGGATTAAATCCTCAGGTGAGGTAAATTACTCCGTGGGGGTGGACTGGAGTAGTTTAGTTAACAACGAACCAGGATAAAAATAACTGAGCAATTTATTTTCATCGTTCAAGTTTTTAAGACTACACTTATTCAACCCCCCCCCCTTTTCTAAGTGTTTTTATATCCTTCAATTGGTATCAGAGCGCCGGTTCTAAGGTGCAAGCACTTAACCGTGTTTAGAAAAGATTCAGAAAGAGAAAAACGCTTCAGTAAAAGATGGCTGGTGATGAACACACATCTACATCTGGCTCTGCTGAGCAATACAACGGAAATGTTAACAATGGTTATACTAGACCACCAGTATTTGATGGTGAAAACTTTGAATACTGGAAAGATAAACTGGAAAGTTACTTTCTTGGTCTAGATGGTGAACTATGGGATCTTCTGATGGATGGTTACAAACATCCAGTAAATGCTAGTGGCGTAAAGCTTACAAGGCAAGAAATGGAAGATGATCAAAAGAAGCTTTTCAAGAATCATCATAAATGTAGGACTGTTTTGCTGAATGCTATCTATCATGCTGAATATGAGAAGATATCTAACAGGGAAACTGCATATCATATATATGAGTCATTGAAAATGACTCATGAAGGAAATGCTCAAGTCAAGGAGACCAAAGCTCTTGCTCTAATCCAGAAGTATGAAGCCTTCAAGATGGAGGAAGATGAAGACATTGAGAAGATGTTTTCAAGATTTCAAACTCTGACTGCTGGATTGAGAGTTCTAGATAAAGGTTACACCAAGGCTGATCATGTAAAGAAGATTATCAGAAGCCTACCCAGAAGATGGGGTCCAATGGTGACTGCATTCAAGATTGCCAAGAATCTGAATGAAGTTTCTTTGGAAGAGCTTATCAGTGCCTTGAGAAGCCATGAAATAGAGCTGGATGCAAACGAGCCTCAAAATAAAGGTAAGTCTATTGCATTAAAATCTAATATTAAAAAATGCACTAACGCTTTTCATGCTAGAGAAGAAGATCCTGAAGAATCAGAATCTGAAGAAGAAGATGAACTGTCCATGATCTCCAGAAGGGTAAACCAACTCTGGAAGAGCAAGCAAAGGAAGTTCAGAGGCTTCAGAAGTTCAAAGAAATTTGAACGAGGAGAATCTTCTGATGACAGAATATTTGACAAGAAGAAGGTCATGTGTTATGAATGCAATGAGCCTGGACACTATAAGAATGAATGTCCAAAACTTCAGAAGGAAAATCCCAAGAAGAAGTTTCATAAGAAGAAAGGTCTTATGGCAACATGGGATGAGTCAGAAGATGAATCAGACTCGGAAGATGAGCAGGCTAACTGTGCGCTGATGGCGACAGAAGATGACGGATCAGAATCTACATCAGAATCAGATTCTGAAGAGGTATTTTCTGAACTATCTAGAGAAGAGTTACTTTTCAGTCTAACAGAGCTTCTTGAATTAAAAGCTCATCTTAGTATCAAATACAAAAAGCTGAAAAAGCAATTTGAATTTGAAACCAAGAAGCTTGAGTTGGAAAATTCTGAATTAAAAGAAAAAGTTTTAAAATTATCCATTAATGTTGGATCTCCTTCTGATTCAGAAAAATCCACTCCCAGTCTGAATCATATTCTGAAAGAATATGATTTAAGTTTCAGGAAGTTCTTATCTAGAAGCATTAGCAGAAGTCAGCTAGCTTCTATGATATATGCTGTGTCTGGGAACAATAGAGTCGGCATTGGTTATGAGGGTGAAATCCCATACAAGCTTGAATCTGTGGATGATATGAAAATATCATACAAGTCTCTGTATAACCAATTTAAATTTGGCCACTCCCATGATATTAAGCACACATCACATGCACAAAGTTTTCACATAACACACACCAAGAAGCATGTGACACAACCTAAGAAATATCATGGAACTCAGAATAAGAAGTATCATACTGTTCCTCCTGTTAAATATTTTGCTAAACCCAAGTTCAATCAGAACTTGAGGAGAACTAACAAGAAAGGACCCAAGAAAATGTGGGTACCAAAGGAAAAGACTATTTCTATTGCAGATTCTCTTGGTGACAAAGAAGACAACATTCAACATGTCATGTCACCTGGACTCAAGATGTTCTCAACACTTGAAGGGAAGAAGGACTGTTTTCCAAGTCCTGGTACTTAAATCTGCTGAAGAAGTTAAGTTTGAAGGAGATCAGAAGAGCAAGTTTATTAGTTCTGGAACCATCTGTTTAGATTGTTTCTAAAGCAATGGTGTTTCGTTCTTGGTTATTCTGAATGCTCTAAAAGCTACAGAATATACAATATTGAAACATTGATTGTAAAAGAATCAATCAATATCTGGTTTGATGATAAACTTGGTTTTGAAGATCCAAAGCAGCTTAAGTATTTTGCAGATAAAGTTTGTCTTATCAGAAGCTGCAGAACCAAGAAGCAAATCTCCAGAAGCTGTGTATATCAGAAGTAATGGATCAGAAGATCATTCAGACTTACATTAGCATACTTCAGAAGAAGTGTTTCCAGAAGAGAAAGCTGATCGAATCAGAAGCAGTGATCAGAATCAGTAGGCGTAAAGTCTATTCATAATACAGCTGTCATCTACTCTCTGATGATGAACACGTGTCTGTACGGTTGGTACAAAGCGTGCAGTTGAAAAGACACCGACCTAGGTAACTGTTCTAAATCATTTCTTTTACCACGTTCTATCTCTCCTTACGTCACTCATCATTTAATGAAATTGATTTCTTTTGATTCTGGAATTGTTCATTTTTTTAATCTCTATTTCAAATCCGTCTCTATATATTCTTTTCAAATCATCTCATATATCTTTTTCGCTCCGTGTCTCTCTTTCTTCTTGCATACTCTCTTTTGAAATCTTCTTAGTCGTTTCTAAAACCCTAACCGAAAACCCAGAATTTGTTCCTCTTAGTTGTTCATTCTGTTTCAATGGCTGCTTCTTCATCTCAAAATGTTGGTTCATCTACTACTCTCCATATTCAAAATGAAGCAAACCAGGAACTCACTCCAGTTGTTGCGTGCTCCATTCCTAAGGATCAATTAGAAGTTCTATGTGAACTCATGGTTGATTTTGATAACATTGAAGAACACGAATTTCATCTCAAAGAAGATATAATTTTTCAAGGATGGACTTCGTTGTTTGCTGAGTTCTGTGGACCAGTCTGCCCAGATCTTGTCAAGGAATTCTGGGTACATGCAGTTGTCGCCCCTAAATCAATCTTGTCCTTCGTCCATGTAAAGTTTGTGGTAGTAACTGAGAACATTCTGAGAATGATGTTTGATCTGAGAAACCCTGAAGGAGCTTTTGAAATCGATAAAAGAGTTGATTGGAAGACTGTGTTATCTACTCTTTACTTAGATATAAATGAGACTAAGAGTGTCAAGGATATGAAGGATCTCTACAAAATCTGGACCAAGATTCTTCTTGGATGTTTCTATCACAGAAAAGGGACACATGCTTCTGACTTCGTTAACAACGAGCAAAAATACATTCTGTATTGCATTGCCACCAAGAAGAAGGTTGATGCTATCTACATTATCTTCAACCATATGTGGAAAGCTGTGAAGGATTCCAGAAATGCCTTTAGAGAAAAAGGTGGGACAATCATTCCTTTTGGTAGAATTATTACAAACCTTCTGGTGCATTCCAAGATTGTTGAGAGTCTGAAATCTGAAGGTATTATTAAAGACCTTGTTGTCACCTCTGGGAGCTGCCTGAGTGCTTTCACTCTAAAGAAGATGAATATTATTGACTCTGTCATCAAAATTCCTCAACCCCCTGCTGGAACAAGAATCAAAAGAAAACCTGTTCTAGCTGACTTTGAAACCTTCTTCAATAGTGAGGTACCTGAAGTCAGAACTAAGTATCTGAAGTCACAAAAAGAGGATAAGAGTCTTAAAAATCAAGACAAAGGCGCTCCTATTAAAGTGAATCGCAAGAAGGAAGAAAGAACCAAAAGAAAGTTTGATCATCCCTCTATCAATCAGGTGAAGGTTGTTAAGAAAGCTGCTAAGAAAGAAGTGGTTCCATAAGAAGTAATTGCTAAGGTTGTCAAGGCTGTTTCAAGTGAATTTGAGAAGAATAAGAAGGAAGCTGAGAAGAAGAAAAAGAAGAAGAAGTCAAATAACAATGATGAGATTGTTGAAGTTGTTGAGAAGGAGATAACCAGAAAAAGGAAGATGATTCTTCAAAGCTCCGATGAAGAGAATGTTGTTCAAAAGGCTGTGAACCAACAGGAAGTTCTGGCGAGTGACAGAAGGAAAGAGATCTCTAGCGGCAAGACAAAGATTGTTGAAGAGCGGAAGAATAAGAAGCAGAAGAAGGTCGAGGATGTGGTCAAAGCTCTTCAGAAAGCATCCAAAGGTATATGTATTTCTGAACCTGATTCTACTCCTGCTGGTTTTTCAGAAGTTGCACCAATAGTGGTTATCCCTATCCCTGAACCAGAAAAAACCACACCAGAATCACCTATAACTGTCCGTGTTCTTACACCTCCATCTTCTCCTGCAACCAAACTCAATTCTCCTCCTCCTTCACCAATTCCAGATGCCTCCATCCCTTCTCCTTCACCCTCAACTAACCTTGTTTCTGACCAAGCTGCTGCTGATCATGTTCTGGATATACCACCAATTCAAACTCTCTTTCCACCACACACAAATATTTCCATCTCTCAACCTCCTCCCCATGCCACTTTTGAACCTATTCCTTCTACCTCTCTAAATAACCATAGTGACTCTATTCTTCCAACCTCTGCATCACATGAACAGCTGCTCCGTGATTGCAACTACACTCCCAAGCCTCGTCCTGAAGCTGAAGTGGTAGTGTTAGATTCTGATACTGAAGCAGAGTCTTCTTATAGGTTGAATAGAGAATCTCAACCGTACTTCATCCCCAACCCTGCCTTTTCAAAAACCCAATTAAAATCCCACTCCATCTACCCTATTGGTGAAATTTTTGAAAAAGTAAAGAGGAGTCTCAGAAGTATCTTTGATACCCTCAGAATTGCGGAAAGTTCTGGCCTGAATGATGTTGCTATGAGGAAGTTCTGGAGGATCTTACGTAGAGAATCAGATGCTCTGTTTTTAGAACTTCAGGAAGCCTGTATAGAAGCTGCCCCACGGCCTCGTGGAATTCTGAGAAACTATGAAGACTTCTGGTTTGTTCGTCTCAGAGGAAGACATCTTTTGGAAGAGAAACCCTTTTTGGATGAATTGGAACAAGCAAGGCTGGCTGCTGCATTAGAACCTAATCCATGCAGGGATATTGTTATCTGGATTCCTGATTATCCTGTTCTTCTTGGAGATTTCAAGACCCTCTTTGACTTTCTGAGGGAAAACCCTTCTGAGAAAGACCCAAGCTTGGTCATTCCAGAAGTTGTTGACCCACCAGAAGTTGAAGGTCCTTCTGCTCCCAGGAATCTAGCTGCCATTCTTCACGCACTTGAGAATGGAGACTCTGAGATTCCGGCTGCAGACTATGGAGATGCTTCTATGCAAGAAGCAGATGTAGAAGATCATGTTGCTGAATCAGTTCCTGTTGAGGAAATCCCTGCAAATGATCTATCTATGGAAGCTGCAAATCATAATGCTATTCCTGTGGTTAGAAGCGGTGAAGCTTCTTCTGATGAATCTTCTCGTCTTGCAAGGACTCTAGAAGATATTCAGAAGAAACAGGATGAGCAAAGCTCAGCCAATGCTGAGTTTCGAGCTTTCATGGAGAGGCAAGAAGGATACAACATTGTGGTTCAAGAGATGCTGGCTAAGATCATGTCAAGGCTAGGGTCGTCCTAGATTGAGTCTATGTTGTTCTTTGCTTTTTTGCTTTTGCTGCATCTGTTTTTGTGCATCTTGTCTTCCTTCTCTCCTTGTACTTCTGGATTGTTGAGCTTAAATGAAAATTATCCTTTTCTTCCATGTGTTTCTTTTCAGTTTTTCATCTGAATCTTTTATGTTTTTGATGTTATGACAAAAAGGGGGAGAAAATATGTGATAAATGATTTGATTTAATCAGTTACATTGCTAATAGAACTTGCAAAGTTCTATGCTTTTAAGTTGTGTTGTTGCAGGAATCAAAGATTCAAGATGAACAAAAGAAGCAACAAAATGAATCAAGCTCTTGGATTCTTGAAGCAAGCTGAGTGCTAGGAAGCTTCAGAATTAGAAGCAAGAAGGAAGAATGATCAGAAATTCTGATAATAGAATATGATCCAAATCATTGTCTATTTGCTCTGATACATTGTATATTGGATCATATATATTCTATATGGCTTATATGGCTCTGATACATATTTTGTGTTCTGATACACATTTTATGTTCTAACTCATTCATGCTGACTTTTGTCGTTAGTTTTGTTCTGTAACATTTCAGGATGTAGAGATGCTCTGATGATTCTCTGGTACATTCAACAATGTTCTGATACAATCTAGCATGAAGTGATGTAAGAAGAAATTCAAAGCTCTGAAGCTATCCGAGGGAAGCAGAGATCAGAAGCTGTGAATGTTCTAAAGATCCAGAAAACTCAAGTTCTAAAGCTGTCCTAAATGGAAGCATGAATCAGAAGCTGTGAATGTTCTGAAGATCAAAGAAATTCAAGTTCTGAAGCTGTCCTAAATGGAAGCAGGAATCAGAAGCTGTGAATGTTCTGAAGATCAAAGAAATTCAAGTTCTGAAGCTGTCCTAAATGGAAGCAGGAATCAGAAGCTGTGAGTGTTCTAGGGATCTAAAGAAATTCAAGTTCTGAAGCTGTCCAATGGAAGCAGAAGTCAGAAGCTATGAATTATCAAAAGACAGAAGCTTATGTGATCGTCTCTACCGAAATAATCAGGGAAGTCTTTTATTATTAAAGTTCTTCGAGTATTTATTTCAGGGGGAGATTATTCATCTCAGAGGGAGATTGTTAATCTCAGGGGGAGACATATTCACGTGCTTATGATATAGCTGTGTAATTTGTCTTTAGCCGGCTGCTCTTTCTGATCGCAAATTCATATCATTTATATATGTTTTTGTCATCATCAAAAAGGGGGAGATTGTTAGAACAAGATTTGTTCTGATCAATATTCTTAGTTTTGATGATAACAAGGATATGAATTTTGTGTGAGATAATGTGGTACTCTAATACATTGCAATTTCCCTTTCAGGAAATATATAAAGAGTATGCACAAATCAGCGCTCAGAAGCTTTGTCTCAGAAGGTTCAGCATGCAACATCAGAACATGGTCTGGCAAGACATCAGAAGATGGTCAAGGCAGAATCAGAACATGGGTCTATGGAAGCATCAGAAGAACTTGAGATCAGAAGCAGAAGCACTGAAGTTCTCATGGTATCACGCTCAGAAGCACTTCAAGGTCAGAAGACAAGAAGATGCTATGCACCAAGCTGTTTGACTCTGATGATATTCAAATATTTTATTCAAACATCAGATCAGAAGAAAGTACAAGTGGCAGGCTACGCTGACTGACAAAAGGAACGTTGGAAGCTATTAAAGGCAACGTCAGTAGACACAGCGTGAACAAGGCTCGAGGTAGTTGACAAAAGCGTGAAACATTAAATGCAATGCTGTACGGAACACGCAAAGCATTAAATGCACCCAACGGCCATCTTCTCAAACGCCTATAAGTATGAAGTTCTGATGAGAAGCAATGTTAACGATTCTGAACAAAATTATTCTGAAAGACTTGCTGAAACGCTGTTCAATTCAAAACTCAGAAACTTCATCTTCATCAAAGCTCACTACATTGCTGTTGTAATATATTAGTGAGATTAAGCTTAAACGTTAAGAGAAATATCACAGTTGTGATTATAGCTTTTCAGAAGCATTTGTAATACTCTTAGAATTGATTACATTAAGTTGTAAGGAACTAGAGTGATCGTGTTGATCAGAATACTCTAGGAAGTCTTAGAGGTTATCTAAGCAGTTGTAACTAGAGTGATCGTGTTGATCAGGAAACTCTAGAAAGTCTTAGAGGGTATCTAAGCAGTTGTTCCTGGAGTGATCAAGTTATGATCAGAATACTCTAGAAGACTTAGTCGTGGGCTAAGTGGAAAACCATTGTAATCCGTGCGATTGGTGGATTAAATCCTCAGGTGAGGTAAATCACTCCGTGGGGGTGGACTGGAGTAGTTTAGTTAACAACGAACCATGATAAAAATAACTGAGCAATTTATTTTCATCGTTCAAGTTTTTAAGACTACACTTATTCAAACCCCCACCCTTTCTAAGTGTTTTTCTATCCTTCAGATACTACGGATTTACATCCTTTCAAAAATTGCGATGTTCACAACTACGATAAGGTAATTCAAAATACCTTCGAACTTCGCATTTCAAAACAAATTCAAAACAACCTCAAATACAATCAAATTCTAATTCTAAGGCGTACAATCCTGTGCCCGAACTACGTTGACTCTGATTCTCCATAAGGAGATACGTAGGCACTTGGATAACCAAGGCGAGTCCCCCACCCTAAAATCTCAATTCACTTTCAAATCTCAATTTTTCCCCTATTCAATTCCTTAGCTATTAACCTTAATTTTTAGCCATAAAACTTGACCCTTAGATTCAAAGCTAATAGGAAAGGGTTTAGGGTGCCTAACACCTTCCCTCAACCTGATTATAATAACTTACCCCGAATCTCTTAACTGCGTAGGGTTTCCTATTCGCCCTTCAGAATAGGTGGCGACTCTAAATCTTAATTTTTAGGGCAGGTTGCTACAGGTTTCTTTGTTGAGGATTTCCACCTGTTCATTTAATTCATCATCAAGACTTTCAATGGTTGAAGGTTCATTAGTTTCATTAAATATAACATGCATGCTTTCTTCCACACATTGACTTTTGAGATTGTAAATTCTATATCCTTTTAAAGTTTGAGAGTATCCAACAAATATTCCTTTGTCAGATTTTGAATCAAACTTCCCTAGATTATCTTTGTTGTTTAAGATGAAACAATAACATCCAAAAACACGAAAATATGAGATGTTAGGAGTTCTATTTTTCCATAACTCATAGGGAGTTTTGTTTAAAATTTTTCTAATGGTAACTCTGTTTATAATGTAACAGGATGTACTAACTGCCTCAGCCCAAAAATATTTTTCTATATTTGATTCATTTATCATAGTTCTAGCCATTTCTTGAAAACTTCTATTTTTTCTTTCTACTACACCATTCTGTTGAGGTGTCCTAGGACATGAAGAATTGTGAGAAATTCCATTTTCTTCAAAGAATTGTTTAAAAAAGGAATTTTCAAATTCTCCTTCGCGATCACTTCTTACTGAGATGATTTTGGAATTTTTTTCATTTTGAACTTTTGTGCAAAAGTTTTTGAAAGCCTCAAAAGAGTCATCTTTGTGTTTGAGGAATAGAACCTAAGTGAATCTAGAGTAATCATCTACAATAACGAACCCGTATCTTTTTCCACTAAGACTTGAGGTTTTGACAGGGCCAAATAAGTCAACGTGAATGAGTTCTAAAGGTTTATTTGAAGACACAATATTTTTTTATTTGAAGCTACTTTTAGCATGCTTTCCTTTGATGCAAGCTTCACATACAGCGTCTTTATTAAATTTTATTTTGGGAATGCCTCTTACTAGTTCAGACTTTATCAGGTTTGAGATAGTCCACATGTTGGTGTGGCCACATCGTTTGTGCCAAATCCATTTTTCCTTTTCATGAGATACAAGGCATGTTTCAGATGAAATTTCATCTAAGAAAAGATTATATAGATTCTTGTGTCTGGTTCCACAAAAGAGAGTTTCGAGAGGATTTTTTACGATGCAAGTTTTTTGTTTAAATATAACTTCATAACCATTATCACATAGTTGACTTATACTTAACAAATTATGTTTTAATCCATCTACAAATTGAACATCTTTGATTAAAGCGGAACCATTCTTACCAATGGTTCCTATACCTTTTATTTTGGCCTTTTCATTGTTGCCAAAAGTGACTGATCCTCCATCCTTATCTTCTAGAGATATGAAGTAGTTTTTATCTCCAGTCATGTGACGAGAGCAACCGCTGTCCAGGTACCAAACCTTTTTCTTTATTGAGAGAAGACATTCCTATAGAAGATGTTAGCATTTTCTTAGGTACCCAGATTTGAGTGGGTCCTTTAGGGTTAGGTTTATCTTTAGAAAATTCAATTTTTATGAGTTTGGAAGCTGGTACAAATTTTACAGGTTTGGAGAGAGATTTCTCTTTCCAAGTATGAAATATATTGTTTTGTTTTTTAACATGGTTTTGTTTAAATGGTTTTTTAAAAAAACATTTTGACTCCTCGTGATTTGTTTTCTTGCAGTAGCAGCATTTTTTTACTTGTACTAAAGTGGTGTTTCCCGAGTCTGGATTTTTTATATGAGGTGTAAAAAACGTTTCATACATTTTTTTATTTTTTGAGGATTTGAACCCTATTCCTGCTTTATCAAAAATGCCTGATCGTGATCCCATTTAGTTTTGAAATGTTTCAGTAGACCAAACAAATTTTGTGATATCCTGAGTTAGATTTTTTATCTTGTTTTCTAAAGTTTCTATTTTTGGAAGATTTGAATTATCAATTAGTACTTTTTGTTTAGAGGAGAGAGAAGAGTGAGCATTGTATAAATTAGTTATTGTGATAGATTGTTTATCAATGGTCTTCTTTAAATCTTCTTTTTCTTTGATTAGGTTTAAAATTTGTTCTTTTTGGAAAAGACATTTTTGAGTTAAGAGGTTTGAATCCTCTAGTAGATTATCAAACATAAAATTCATTTCATGACAAGTTGTACAGGATATAAGAGGACTTACTTCAGATTCAGAGGAGGTCATAAGGCATAGATTTGCTTCTTCTTCGTCAGTGTCTGAGTTTGAGTCTTCAGAACCATCCCATGAAGCCATCATTGATTTCTTTTTGAATGGTGTTCCTTTGAAGAACCTTTTTATTGAGGACATTCAGTGTTGAAGTGTCCAACTTTGTTACATCCATAACATGTGATTTTGCTTTTATCTATCTCAGCCTTTTGAGGATCTCTTCGAAATGGTCGTTTGGTTTGTCCTCTTCGAAATACCATTTTCTGAATGCGTTTAGATATGAGTGCTAAATCATCCTCATCTTCAGAAGGTGATTCATTTGACTCCTCAATTTTTAGTTGAGTTTCTTTTGAGTTTTGAGCAGTCTTGAGAGCAATTGATTTTCCTTTCTTTAGTGGTTTATCTTCTAGAATGATACATTCATGAGCACGAAGAGAACCAACAAGTTCCTCAACTGGTAGACTTGTAAGATCTTTAGCTTGAGTAACAGCAGTGACCATTGGTCTCCATACTTTAGGAAGACATCTAAGTAATTTTTTTATCCTCTCATGAGGAGAGTAAGTTTTTCCAAGAGATCTTAATTCATTAATAATAATTGTAAACCTGGAGAACATTTCGTCTATGATTTCATCTTCTTTCATTTCAAATGTTTCAAATTTTCTTACTCCCATATCTATTCTTTCTTCTTTAACATGACTTGTTCCTTCATGGTGAATTTTGAGTTTGTCCCAGATATCTTTGGCAGTGTTACATTCTTCAATTCTATCGTACTCTTCTCTGCTAAGAGCACATGATAAAATAAATTGAGCTTTTGAGTTTAAGAGTACTTGGTTTTTCTCTTCAGGAGTCCATGACGCTTGGGGTTTAAGGGCAGCAGGAGCAGCGTCAGTTGGAGTAGTCATTGGAGTGAAGTTTCCTGTTTCAATGATAGACCATATATTTATATCTTGAGATAAGAGAAAGAGTCTCATTTTACCTTTCCAGTAGTAGTAGTCAATTCCATTAAAGAGTGGAGGTCTATGGGAAGATCCTCCTTCAGCAATGAATTTTGTTTGGTCAGCCATTCTTTGGGTTGTTGTGATCGTTTTAATCTAACACGGTTAAGAGTAGTTTTTTCAGAGCCCGAGCTCGTATACCAATTGTTGGAAATAAATGTCACTAGAAAGGGGGGGTTTGAATAGTGACCTCTTAAAATTTTAGTTTAAGTGTGAGAGAAAGATATAAGAAAATATAAGACTGATAATAAAGAACACACAAAGGTTTATACTGGTTCACCAAAAGGGTTAGTCCAGTCCTCACACACAGTGAGATTTTCTTATATCTTACACTTTTATCCTTTAAACCAGGGATAAAAATGTTATGCTTTACACAACCTCAAAAGGCTTTTACACACACTAAAGTATCACTTTAGAACTTTCTTTCTCTTTTGTTACAAACAAGATTTTATATCTCTTGAAGATATACAAAGGTATTTAATGGATGATTTTAATATGATTCACTATTTGGCAGTGATAAGTATTTCTTCCTCTTCTTATGAATAAGATAAGTTTTTTTACTTTGATTCAAAATGAGATTAAGCTTGAATGAGAAAGTTTGTCTTTTTCTTAGCAAGAGGTGCTTGTTATATAGGAGCTAGAATGAATATGACCGTTTGTACTTGCAAGATAATAAAATATGTTTTCTTAGCTGGATGTGTACTTTGAGGAAACCAGAAACTAGTCCTTTGAGTAGATGAACAATTTGTCTTAGCTGGCAGTGTACTTTGAGGATTCAGAAGATAGTTCCTTGAGTAGATGATCATTATCATTTGAAGATATGTACGTTGGTTTATTTTGATTTGATGGAATCTGCTGTCATTTGTACTGATTGCTTTTGCCAATGTTTTGATAAGATCAATGTTAAAGGTAAAACAAAATATATAAGATCTAACATTACAAGGACCTGCAAGAACACTTGTTAGAGGAGTTAGGATGATAAAATGTTGTCCTCAAAACTCAGAATTGTTTCAACACACTCTGCACGAATTTTGAATAATTATGGACTATAGTTGATGATTGGAATCAAGTGGCAATAGAATCAAAACAAATTCTCTTAATATTTTCCTCATTATTTGATTTATATCACATTTTTCATGAATTAAATTTAATAAAAAATATGAATATTAAACCAAAAATTCGTGGCATTGGATATGAGGCCCTAAATATCATGAGAAAAAAGATTGGATCTTAATAAGTTGGTCCTCTTTGCAAAAAAATCCATTTCGAGGCCTTTTACTTCACATCTTTCTTCTCAAAATCGTCCAACATTGACAAGACATATCTCCCTCAATTTTTAAGATATGGAGGAGTTATAGGACTTTTTGGAAACCTCAAGATGTCTTCTACAAGCCACTTTGTAAGCTTTTTTCCTTTTGAGTATTTTATCTTGATGATATTGGCTTTGACAAAAAACTGCTTTCGGTTGACTTTCAAAAAGGACCTATAATCTTTTGATCCATATCTCTCAACTGAAGCATTTTTAGACTTGGCTTGTGAGAGACAAAATTGTAGGGAATTCAATTTCCTTCAAAATGAGCTTTCGATGGAAAATTTCTGATGTTCCATGTGGGAGTTATGGCTGGTCAAAGTCCAGTTGCCTTTCTCCTATAAAAACCCTAATTTAGAAACTTTTGGATTTGTTGATTTCTGATCTTTTTTTTGATGAACCAAGATCAATTCTTGATCAAATGGTGAGTGATACTTCAATATAAGGATGTTGACAAAAAATCAGGAATTTTGACGGTACTTTGACCACAGTTGATTTTTAGGTCAAATTAGTCGACTGTTGACTTTCTGAGCAGCTGAGTGACCAATCCTTTGAATTGACGCCCAAATTTTGTCATGGAGATAGTTTGAAACCTCGTAAGCCATATGAGATGCCTTGGAGCCTTTGTTTCATTGATTTTCTTCAGGAGACCATAAACCTTAGTTCTTTGAGCCTCTGCTTAGGAGGAGGTGTCTTTGAGCATTGTGCCTTGACTTGATTTTGAACAAGAGAGATAGTATGGGCAAATTTTGGGGTATGACAGTTAGCATTTTGAGTTCAAGTGGGAGGAAAAGGACTTTGGATTGGTATACAAGTTGGAGCTTTTTTTCAATGCGTTCTTCTTTCTATTATAACAAGTTGTATAAAATGGGAGCAACGCGTATGCTTTTGTTCAATGTGTTCTTATTGAACTGTATTTTTGAAAGATTATTATTGCAGTTTGACTCCCAGGGTGATTTTATTTAAATAGTTAGCATGTGCGTTGACTTCCATTCCATTGTAGTTTATGGTCTTCGTTTGATCTCCATATTTTATAATCTCTAGCTTGCTGCAAATGTATTCAAATAAAATGAGGCTTTTGTCAGGTTATGTTGTTTCACATTATGTTGTATGTTCTTTTTTATCTGTGGTTAATCAGCTAACGTGCCATATATTGTGTGGCAGTTCTCTACCAGTCTTTCCAAGTATTGTTTTACACTTGCCCAAAGAAATCTGAAAGACTTTTGTCAAGTATGACTTCAATTCAGTTAAGGCAAGAAAAATATAGGATGACCTTTTTCAACAAAATATTCATATTGACGTTGTTTTATAAGATGTTTCGTTTTGAGCACATTATTAATGCCATTGTTGAATGATAAAAAGCCTAATGTTAGTATTTTTGGGAATGATAAATGTCAGTATGTTAGCTTTAGTGTTGTGGGTGTGATCTATGGCATCGTGTGAATCATGACACTTCATGATCAATTGGATTTATGTTGTTGGTTTATTGTAAGTGTGAATATATAAATGATGCAGGCTTATTCTACTGTTGGTACACCAGATTATATTGCTCCAAAAGTTCTATTGAAGAAAGGTATGGGATGGAATGCGATTTGTGAGTTCTCTGTGTGATTGTTGGCATTAAAATTATGACGTTATATAGCTGATACCACTTGGTGATAAAAGACCTTAACGTTGTCAGGGCACGGATTTTGTTTTGAAAATTGACAGTTATTTATTTCACAGGTGGTCACTTGGAGCTATTATGAATGAAATGCTGGTGGGATATCTGCCTTTTTATTTCAGACATTCGACGATCGCTGGCGGAAGTGGAGGAGATGGTCCAACATAGACTTCTGCATTACCGCATTAAGGACTATTTTGGCGGTGTATGCGGACTATCTTAAATGTGAATATGGCATGGTGATTTGTCTTTGAATTGTCAATTATTATGAGGGTTCAGTCTATTTTCTGGTCTTGATGCTTTTGGTTGTGAATGGCATTGAAGTTGGTTTAGAGTTGGACGTGTAAGGAATGTGAATTATGGACCTGTCATGGTTTTCTTTTGAATGTATGATGGCTGAACGATTATTTTGAACTGTTAGGTTTTTATATATTAGGTTATACGATTCTTTTGCACGAGTAATTAATTCTTGCCTCTTTATTTACTGCTTTTTTCATTTGAGTAGGGTAGTTTATTCTTTGCCACTGTATATCGTAAAATTTGTTTTGATATCTATTTTAATGATTGATTATTGTTTGACTTTTTCTTTACATATTAAGAAATGGTACCGTCCTGATTTATTTTGGCATTTGCCAGGTATTACAAAAAAAGTATCCTCAATTTAGCCAGCTGCATAATGGAGTGTTCATGCAACAGGTTCATAAATGTGGAACTACTAAAGCCACTTAAAAATGTGGTCCCTTGGTTACAAGAAATATTCACATGGGAAAACCCAATAAACAGTCTTGTTGTTCTTGTTGCATCCCTAATAATCACCTATATGTAAGTTCTTATTTTCTTACACTATTATGTACCTATCAAATGGTGTTACATTGTTTATGATTGAGTTTTGCAATGCAGATAATGGGTTGGAAAGGGAGTTGCAGCATTCTTGGTATGGGTGATAGAAAGATGCTTAAGAAAAGAAAGAAAAAGCTTAATAAGCAGTGCAATGAGATAGTAACCAATAAATCTAATATGGCTTCTAATTAATCTACAATGGATAACACTGTCTCAGCCCAACATGGATTATACACAGTTCATGAGATGATGGAGATAGCAAACATAACAATGTTAAACATATGGTCTATACTTATTTCAAAGGCTGAAAAGGTATAATTTCTTGTAAGATATTGTTGCACCCTGATTTTTACCCTACAATTTCATCTCATTCGCATCATTGCATTTTATCAGATTATGCTTTATGTTTACTAACCCTTAATCAAAATTACAAAAAATACATCTTTTTTTCTCTTTTGTTGTTAGACATGGACTAAACCGAGAATATCAAGATTCGCGAGATGATACGAAGAAGTTCGAACTGAGTCAACATTTCAAGTCCAATTTCAAGTCAAGGTTAAGAGTTCCATTTTCTCATTTCTTTTTCAAGTTTATGGTCATTTTATGATTTTTATATCAATTTTTAGCATTAATTCTAATTTTAATTCAAATTTAAAATATTCTTTTAATTTGAGTTATTATTAAAATTTAAAACTATTCTTTAATATAAAAATCATTTCGGTATTTTTATGTTAGTTTGCTTTTATGACTAACCATTTTCTTTTTATTACTGTTATTACCTTTAGTTTCTTTTATTATGATCAAATAGGTGGATGAATGTTGACAAATGCAAAGGACCCCACTCCAAATAAGCTCACGATTTCCAGCCAGCCAATTTCATTTCAAAATAACACTGAATTCAAATTTGATTCAAAAGTTCACACATTTTTCATGACAAACTCAAGAAAAACTCTCAGCTCAATCCTGACCATACATTTGAATTTAATCAAGGGTTGAAATCCGTCAAAAGAAAAATCACACGGATTGCTACGCAAAGCTTCCTCCAATTCTCAAAATGTTAACAAATTTTCCCACTCGTTTCACTCTCAAAATTTCAATCCTCTTCATCTATAAATAACAGTGTTCATCAACAGAAAAATGAGGAAGAAAATCGATGGAGATGAACAACATGAAGCAGAGAGAAATCGTGAGAGGATTGGAGAAGAGAGGGTGAGCGACCGTGATTTTCCCTTTTTAGTGATTAGGTTTTTTTTGTTTTTGTAGTGGATCTTGGGCTTATGAATTCTTGGCCCAATCATGTGCTTGCCTAACACCGCCTTACTTTCAGCGTACCTCTCATGATCATTCTGGATTTAATAGCCCATCCGCCCCTTGACTTTTGCTAGATCCCCACATCTTATTTGCACCTTTATGATTACTTTTAACCCATTTTATTTTGTTGTTAATTGTTTCTAAATTCTTTAATAGTTGTATTTTCATATTAAAAAATTCAAAAAAATACTATAGTTAGCTTTTAATCCTTTTGCTTGGTTTTATTTTACACACTTTAATCTTTTAATCAATTAAGTAAATATTGATTTAATTAGTTGATCCTTGTTAACTAAAATCGATTAGTTTACTAATTGATTTTTCTTAACTTTGGTTAATTAATTTAATCAATTTTTAATTAATTGATTAAATGGTTAACTTGCTTTTATTTCACCTTTTTGTACTTCTCTTTGTTCACTTTAAAGCGCACACACCAAATCTTTTTGAGCCAAACTACGGCTGCTCTGATTCCTTAAACGGGAT
Source organism: Vicia villosa (assembly GCF_029867415.1). NCBI lineage: Eukaryota > Viridiplantae > Streptophyta > Magnoliopsida > Fabales > Fabaceae > Vicia > Vicia villosa. Next base: position 57,943,841 of record NC_081184.1, on the reverse strand, counting down.
ACGTAGGCATTAGGTCACGGGGCCTGAACAAGCACAATCTTGTATATATTTCTATCTTTTCCCCGTGTTTCTTTCCTTTCTTCCTTTTTCGTGTGTTTCGCTTTAGCTTTAGACTTTTAGATAACACCCATAGATTAGATTAACAAGAGCGGAGTACAACGGACGTGAGGAGTACAAATCCCTTCTCCTTGCGTAACCGACACCCTTACCCTTTTCTCTTGGTCGTAAGACTTTTTGTTTGTTTTCCCCTATAGGTTTTACTCGATGTTTTCCTTTCCCATCTCTTGGGATAAATAAACAATCAATGGAGACTTCATTAATTTTATTTGATGATTTCGATCCAGTTGTTTCAGATATCTTGGTAAAAATTAAAACAATCTTAAACACAATTTATTGTTTGTATGGCAGCATGCAAAGACAGTGATGGTGGCACTGGGGAATTAGCATTCTTATTAGAAGTAATATCATTCAAATTCTTTCTAATGGGTCTCATTGTGCAAAGTTTCACCATGCCATTCAAGACAAGCAACTCTTCAACAACTGGGAATGGAAGGTTGAAGGAATGGTGGGACTCAATATCAATAGTCCCTATCCGTGTCGTAGACGATGATCGAAACTCTCAACATGTTAAATAATTCTTCCTTCATTATATTGTCTAGAATGAGTTCATTTTGTGTAGTCCTTCTGCTTAAAAAAAATGTTGCTTGTGCATAAAGGAAAGTGATATTGTAGTGCATGATAACAGAAGACTTTAAAGATGGATGTGCAAAAGTCATGGGCTGTTTCAATAAGAAATTTCTTGGATGCATAAGAAATCTTGTACTGCAACTTCATTTAGTGTTGTCCTCAAGTTGTTTTGATCCATTATATGATGATTTAAGCTTAGAGAGAAGATTTCATGAGAAGTTATCTACAAATTTGAGTGAAATTGAAGCACAGTTCATAATGAGTTAAAATGGCAACATTAGATTCTTACTATTAATATTTTTATAATTTTTTTTCATTTTAACCCAAATTTAGTCTTTACTAATATATTTTATTTTTCTCAATTCAAATGCGTGAAAACAACGAGTACCCGGGCGAATGCATGGGTATCACACTAGTTTCTAAATACAATAAAAACAATGAATTATATAATTATGTAATTTAATTAGGGATGGCAAACAGACCCAAACCCGCGGGGCCCACCCGCACCCGAACCCGAGTCAACGGGTGAAAACCCGAGTTGACTGGATTTGGGTTCGGGTTCGGGTGCCACCCGATATTTCGGGTGCGGGTTTGGGTAATGTGAAACCCGCGCCCGAAACCCGAAATCACACCCGCTTATATATATATATATATATATATATATATATATATATATATATATATATATATATATATATATATATATATATATATATATATATTATATATATATATATATATATATATTATATATATATATATATATAAATATATTATACATAATATATATATATATATATATATATATATATATATATATATTATATAAATATATTATATATAAATATATTATACATAATATATATATATATATATATATATATATATATAATATATTATATTATATAATATATATATATATAATATATTATATATATATAATATTATATATATATATATATATATATATATATATATATATATATATATATTGTGGAAAGTTGTAAGAAAATTGTAGGAAAAATATATTTTATGTATTTTGCTGCGGGTTCGGGTTTGGGTGAAAAAACCCGAACCCAACGGGTGTGGGCGTGGATGTTATTTTGTCACCCGAATAGCTTTTGGGTTCGGGTGATAATTTCGGGTGCGGGTTTGGGTAGTATGAAACCCGCACCCGCGGGCACCCGTTGCCATCCCTAAATTTAATTAAACAAATGAATTATGATCCTCTGTTTTTTTTGTTTTTTCAATATTTTTATTTCAATTTATTTATTTTTATTTTATTTATACCAAAATACTTCAGCCAACAAATAAATTTAATTTATTTCTTTATTAAAGTCTATTAATTATATTTTTTTCATTAAAATCAATAAAAACATAAATTAATATATCATACAAATTCTATTTCTTAAACAAACAATAAAAATCTTACAACATGTTTATTTAAAAAAATTGGATCTTTTGGTGTTTGGTTGGTCTATTACTTTATATAAAAATCAAAAATATATTTCCGATTTATATCGAAAGTGAATTTTCGATTTTGCATAAGTGTAACTTAAAAAATGTGCGAAACAGAAATATATTTCCGATTTTAAAGAGCAAAATCAGAATTACAAAAGGTATTTTTTTAAACCATTGGATGAAATAAGACAAAGTAGAGTATTGTCTAACCATATTTCAATCGATATAGTAATTTGGTTTGTATTAATATTTTAAATGGAAATGAAATTTTTTGGTTTCTAACATTAACTTCAATACTTTTTAATAGAAAAAAATTTGGTTTGTAACATAAACATCAATATTTTAATGGAAAATGAAGAATTTTGTACACAATTTAAAAGATAAATGACCCAAATAAAAAATGACTAAATTGTAGAATAAAAACTATAAAGGGTTATAAAAAAGTTTTTCTGTATAACTAAAAAATGGATAATGATTAGGGTTTTTTTTTAAATATCCACTTTTTTAAAAAAATATATCCAACCACCTTTCTAAAATATTTTCTAAATTAACCACTTTAAAAAAATTGTACTAAGAATGCGGTGGGGTTTTTGGCGCACACACTCTAATTTGATTTTAGACGTCATTGCTTGTGGCGCATGCGCATGCTCATGTGTCATGCTAATGGCAATGACGTATGCATGTAAGAGTTAGGAGTATGTGTCACTCCTTCGGGCTCCTATGTTGTTTTGTTTTGTTTTTAATTATTCAAACAATAAAAAATATTAAATAAAAAATTAAATTATCAATATTATTGCATAAAAAATTACATAATGATGGGAGAGAATATTAATGACCCGCTTGATCCAAACGCCTACATACACATCATCGGTGTTGTGGTAAGATGTGGTGGCAACGTATGTTTAGTGGCGGTATGGGCCATGCTCTTGGTTTTGTGTTTGGGTGTGTGGCATGAATTGATCACGAGTTTGGGTGTATGTGATTTCGTAATGTTATGTAATTGGTTGTTGGGTTTGGGTGGATTAACAATGTTGTTAGGTTTGGTAATATGTTGTGGGGTTGGTAGTTGGGTGTATGATGACGAAGCTCATTGGCGTGGATCGGTCAAATATCTTGAGTTAGACAGAAACAATGTTGTTGTAACTGATCTATTCTAATTCATATAATTTCGAGTTGGTCTTGTATCCTCTAGCATGATTGGTTTGTTTATGGGCAGTTGATGTTGGTGTTTTCATTGAAGACATGCATCCATAGCGAAGTCTCTCCAATCCTTACATACATGCGACATTGCCATTGGCGTGACACATGAGCATACGCTACAGGCAATGATGCCTAACGCCAAATTAGAGAGTGCATACGCCACTGGCACTGGCGCATCCTTTATGGTACGGAAATTTTTTTGTTTGAAAAGCGATTAGTTTAAAAAAGGTGGTTATTTAGATTTTTTTTTTTTTTTAAAATCATGGATAGGGAGTTCAAGTAGTGGATATGGGCGGTGGTGATGGGATGGCTTAATGCATCTTTAATAGTTCTTTCACACTTTCGGTATACTTCCTCCATCCCACAATGAGCGATCCATTTGGAATAAAATAATGTCCCAAAATGAATACCTAAACCCTGCTTTTTGTGAGTGTGGTACCACTAGCTCACTATCATGAGAAGTTGCATTAGTAAACTTGCATGGGATGCATTTAATAAAAACGCTTTCATTACATTTATGGATGAGTTTATATTACAAAATTTAGGATACAAATGTTCACCTAGTGTTGGTTACTACCCGTTTGTTTTCTAATGCAAATACATTGCTCGCTGAATCCATGTAAGCTACATTGTGATGACTGTCAAAACATAGTTCTTTGCATGATTGAACTAAACACACAAGCGCTGGATTTGGCACGCTATTATTGGAAATTACATTGCTAGCCGCATTCATTAGTCTAACAAGTGCATCCTTGTGAAAGCGTTGAGAATTTTCTTTGAATAGATTCAACCATGACAACTTTGAAAATGGTTGCAAGTCTTTTGGTGTGTTATTCGTGATGCATTTGAGAGCAACAACATAATCATCCTTTTCAAGCTTTGTACAGAACCTCTCCTTGATTAGAGAAACTGGTGGAATTCTATCTGTAGCAGCCAAGTGCTTCCATGTTATCTCTAATGGCTCTTCCTGAAAACAAAGCAAGTTTCCACTTGTCAATGAAATGATCTTAAATTTCCTGATAAAGCTTGACATCTATTATTTATTAATTAGTCTCGCTAAGATTTTATAACACCATAGTGGAACAATTCAAGTCAAAAGCGTACTTACAATAGATACAAGGATAATATGTCAATCATTACATACAGAGATGTATAATGCGAGGTTGAATCAAACATATTGAATGAGTCTTAAGATTAGCTACAACAATAAGGGATATAACTGACAGGTGTCAGTATTTGTAAATGTGAACCTGCAGTAGCAGGTCACATCTCTTAGCTATATATAACTTGGCTCTAACTGTTGGTAACTAACACTTTTATAAAATAGAAAATTCTGTTACAGCAATGAGAAATCTCTTCTATGCTTTCTAACATGGTATCAGATAGCTAGTACGATCCATGGCTAGTCCTCACTCCTCCGGCACGTCATCGCCGGACTCTATGCTTTCTAACATGGTATCAGATGTTACTTTCGTGGCTTCAGTCCACACTTTCGAAGGAAATCCTCTCACGAGTCCTCAGCTGCTCTCACGCGCATGAACTGTGGGATCGTTTGTTCTCCTACTTCCAAAAACAAACTTTCGCGCGTGCACGTCAACTTAGGGTTGAGTTACACGCCATTACACTTGATTCGCTTTCCGTTCAGGATTATTTGTATAAGATTCGCACCACTGTGAATACGTTAGCATTGATTGGTGACGCCATTCCTGTTTCTCAACACATTGACGTTATCCTTGAAGGATTAAGAGTTGAATATGCTCCGATGGTGTCCGTTAGCAAATTTGGCGTTATGGATCTTAATGAAGTGGAGATCTTGCTTCTAGCTCATGAACTTCGTCTTGCCAAGTTCAAGAAACCAACGGTACCAGATCTGGTTTCGCTCAACCTCACACACGCGCCTTCCAATTCTTCCAATTCTGCACCTGTGGAAGAATCTCCCACACCTACCACTGATACTTCAGTCACTCCTACAGGACAACAAGCTCAAGGTGAACCAGAGTATAACTTCTTTCGTGGTGGTAGACCAAATCGTGGTGGAAGGTTTGGCAGAGGCAGAGGTGGTAGATCCTCTGGAAATGGCTATGTTCAGTGTCAGGTTTGCTTCAAGACTGGTTACTCTACCCTAAATTGTTGGCATAGATTCAATTCTCAGTTTCAGCCTTCAACTGGTGGTGCACAGTTCATTCCTGCTCCCTATGCACCTCAAAACTCCTGGTATGGTGCACATGCTCCCTACACTCAAGGTCCTCCTAATGTGTGGTACAAATCTCCTAGACTTGCCCCTGTGTTTGCTAATCCTCCTGGAGCATACATTGTCAACACCATTCCTACACCTACCAGTGCATCCTCTTGGTTTCCTGACTCTGGAGCCTCATTTCATGTCACCAGTGATCTCAAGAATATTCAGCAACCTACACAGTTTGAAGGTCATGACCAGATCTTTGTAGGAAATGGTCAAGGTTTGAACATCTCATCTGCTGGTGTCAGCACTTTCTCTTCCCCTTTGCAACCTAACACACATCTCACACTTCATAACTTACTCCTTGTTCCTCATATTACTAAAAATCTGCTAAGTGTGAGTCAGTTTTGTAGGGATAATAAAGTCTATTTCTTGTTCACTGTTGATCAGTGTCTTGTTAAATCTCAGGTCTCTGGTGCTGTTTTACTTGAAGGACATGTGGGATCTGATGGACTGTACTCCTTTCCTCCTCTGGACTGTACTCTTTCTAGGTACACATGGCTCTATCTACTCAAGTCTAAGTCTGAAGCTATACACACCTTTAAGCAGTTCAAAACAATGGTTGAGCTTCAGCTTAATCTTCCCATCAAGATGGTTCAGTCAGACTGGGTTGGAGAATTTAGGCCCTTTACAAACTATCACAAGGAGTTGGGAATCATACACAGATTGATCTGTCCCCATACTCATCATCAAAATGGAGTCATTGAGAGGAAACATAGACACGTTGTGGAAATTGGGCTTACCTTACTCAGGCAAGCCTCACTGTCTCTTACCTACTGGGATCATGCATTCTCTACTGCAGTCTTTCTCATAAACAGACTGCCCTCTTCTTCTGTGCAATTTCAGGTTCCATACACTGTCCTATTCAATCAAAAACCTGATTACAAGTTTCTCAAGGCCGTTGACTGCTGTGCCTGCTTCCCTTTACTCAGGCCCTACAGTGCTCACAAACTTAAGTTCAGATCTCAGGAATGCCTCTTTTTAGGGTACTCATCCTCTCACAAAGGGTATAGGTGCTTAGCACCTAATGGCAGACTTTACATCTCCAAAGATGTATTGTTTAATGAATCCAGATTTCCCTATCCTGAACTTTTTCCTGCTACTACACCATCTACTTCCTCAGCACAAGTGTTACCATCTCACCCTTGAGTCTTGGTCCCAAAGTTCCTACATCTACCATCCCTTCCTTGGCACCTATTCCTAACACTCCTCCTCTCATTGATTCTCCTACTTCTAGTGTTTCCACACCTTCTGCTTCATCCTCCAAGCTGGCTCCCTCATCCTCCAGCCATAGCTCTACCTCTGAGGATCACAGTCCCTCGTCAAATTCTGCTTCTACTACAGATATACCTCCTAATGTTGTTCCAGTTGCTGCTATCCCCTCCAATCTTCATACTATGCAAACCAGAGCCAAGTCTGGATTTGCACAACCTAGACTGCAGCCCAGGTTACTACTTACTCATGTTGAACCTAGAAGCCCTAAACAAGCTCTGCAAGCTCTGCAGATCCTAAGTGTAGAACAGCTATGCAAGCTGAATATGATGCCCTAATGATAAATAACACTTGGTCCTTGGTTCCTCTTCCTGCTCACAAGCAAGCTATAGGCTGCAAATGGGTATTTAGGGTCAAAGAGAATCCAGATGGCACTGTAAACAAGTTCAAGGCACGACTGGTTGCAAAAGGGTTTCACCAAAGGCAGGGGTTTGATTTCAATGAGACATTTTCTCCAGTTGTGAAACCTATCACAATCAGAATCATTCTTACTATTGCCATCACTCACAGATGGGCAATATAGCAGCTTGATGTAAATAATGCTTTCTTGAAAGGGCTGCTTGAAGAGGAAGTGTTTATGGAACAGCCACAAGGTTTTGTGCACTCTGATTCTTCTTTGGTATGCAAGCTCAACAAGGCCTTGTATGGCCTGAAACAGGCACCAAGGCAGTGGTTTGAGAGGCTTAAATCTACCTTGCTCACCCAACAGTTCAAAGCCAACAAGTGTGATCCTTCCTTGTTTACCTTGGTCTCTCAAGGACACACAACATACCTGCTGGTGTATGTTGATGATATAATCATCACAGGCAATTCTCCCTCTATCATTCAAACAATTATCACCAAGCTTAACACTGCCTTCTCCCTAAAACTACTTGGCTCTCTTGATTACTTCCTAGGGATTGAGGTAAAACAAGCTTCCTCAGGGTGTATTCTGATGACACAGGCTAAGAATCTTAGAGATCTTCTCTAGAAGACCAATATGCTTGAAGCTGCCTATGTCAACACTCCTATGCAATCCACCTGCAAACTCACTAAAATAGGTTCACCTGCAAACTCACTAAAATAGGTTCACCTGCATTCTCTGATCCCTTTATGTACAGGTCTGTGGTTGGAGCTCTGCAATATGCTACCATAACCAGACCTGACATCACCTTTGCAGTCAACAAAGTATGTCAATATATGGCTCATCCCCTTGAGATTCACTGGGTGGCAGTTAAGAGAATCTTGAGATACTTCAAAGGGACCATCAATCAAGGACTCTTGCTCACTCCTTTATCTCCATCTGTCACTCCATCTCTGCAAGTTTTCTGTGATGCTAATTGGGCTTCTGACCCAGATGACAAAAGAAGCACCTCTGGTGCTGCTCTCTTTTTTGGATCTAATCTGATCAGTTGGTGGTCTAAGAAGCATTAGAAAATCTAGCACTGAGGCAGAGTATAGGAGTATGGCCCAAGCCACTGCTGATTTACTTTGGGTTCAGACACTCCTTCAAGAGCTCAGTATTGTCACCACTCAACCTATCATATACTGTGACAATCAGTTTGCAGTCTCCCTAGCTCACAATCATGTCCTGCATGCCAGGACTAAACACATGGAAATTGACTTGTTTTTTTGTAAGGGAGAAGGTTATGGCCAAGAAACTCCAAGTTCAACATATCCCTGGCACTGCACAATTGGCAGATACCTTCACCAAACCTTTGCCCTCTACCAAGTTCTTGGAGTACAAACACAAACTCAGGATCGCTAGCTCCCAATGAGTTTAGGGGGGTATTGAATGAGTCTTAACTCTTAAGATTAGCTACAACAATAAGGGATATAACTGACAGGTGTCAGTATTTGTAAATGTGAACCTGCAGTAGCAGGTCACATCTCTTGGCTATATATAGCTTGGCTCTAACTGTTTGTAACTAACACTTTTATGAAATAGAAAATTCTGTTACAGCAATGAGAAATCTCTTCTATGCTTTCTAACAAAACATGACATATCCATACTAATACAAGGCAGCGGCACAAACTAAACATGTAAGTAAATTTGGATATCATAAAAAAGAGCAACTCAAAACATCGTGTTTAGATTCTTATATTCATTTTTCCTGTCTATAAACCTCATTCCAATAATGACAGGCAAAAAAATTGAATTTGGTAGAAAGAAAATGCCATTTTTGTCTTCATCCTTTATATGCTTAAGCAAGATTTTATTGATATTTACTCTTCCCCTGCGTTGCATAGGTACCGGTACGTACCCAGTACCCGGTACGGGTACTGGTACGGGGTACGGCATTTTTAGAAAAACTAAGGTACGGGTACATTAGTATAATGCTTTAAAAATACAGTTATAAAAATAACTAAGCAATTATATTATTTAAATAACGATAAAATAATAAAATTAAAAAATAGTTTGCTTAAATAAATCACACTTCAAAGTATTAATAAATCATAAAATCATGGTTGAATATCAATATTTTCTTCTCCAATGAATGCAGCTTCTAGTTCAGGTTCATCTAGAGAATTAATCGATATGTGCTCCAATTTCTTTTCAATGAACCTATTTCTTAATTTTTCTTTTAGTTTTTTAATTTATAAATAGAATAAATAAGTAACCTAATTTTTACTTAAGCCTAAATTATGTTATCCAAAAAAATTTAAAACCAAAAAATATAAAAAAGTTTGGGTACGTGTACCAAATGTGTACCGGTTGGTGTAACAAAGCAAAATAAAATAAAATAAAATTGGTACGGCTTCGGTGCGTACCGTACGTATACCGGTACCCGGTACCGGTACTTTACCTAAAACGGAGTACCCGTGCTTCACAGCTCTTCCCTTATTGAGGATAAATCCCAAACTAACATATGCCCCTAAATAAGGTTATCAGCATATCATAAAATCAATTAATATGGAGAAAAAGCAATAGAAAGGTCACCTTTCCAGCTCTTGAAGCCTCTAGTATCATTCGAAGATGTCGTTTTGGATTGAAATGATAACCATGGTACAACATTCTCTGGTAAACATGGTCAAAATAATCCCATTTTTTGTCTGCAGCACATGCATCTAACATGGTATTGAATGTGTATATATCCGGTACCACTCGCATTTTGTAATCATCTTTATTACTAAGATAATTTGTGTTTTCCAACATTCGCTCAAATAACTCTTTAGCTTCTTGAAACATCCCATGTTCAACGTAAGCTTTAAGCATTATGTTGTACGTAACCAAATTCGGAGCACAATTTTCCTTCATTTTCTCAAAAATGTAAGCTCCATCTTGAATATTTCCAGAGTCTAGACTTGCTTGCATCAAGCCAGTGTAGGTCACTACCAGGGGTTTACTTGCAACTTTACATATCTTGTCTATCTGTCAAAGGATGAGCAATGTAATTAGTGGTAAGCCTTTTAAATTCTACAAATACCCTAGTACACTAGAATTAACTTGTTGTTTATAATGACCACAGCACTTCTCTTTAACGAACAATAACATTGGTCCAATCAACTTAACTCAACTGAAGTTATCATCAGATCCATCAAACTCTCCTGAAACACGGATACTGAGGCCGTGACATTGACAATTCGTGTTGTTCGGAGTATGTTAATTAATTGATATAAATTAAGTGGAAGAATCACAGAAGTTACACATATATATTACTAAGTTAGGAGGAATAATGGGGCAATTTATCCTATTTTGTATTTCATCAATTGCTAGTTGGCAAGTATGTAGCACCGACACCTCCGAAAAGAGGCGTGTCTATGTCTGTGTCAGATACCTGCACCACACTTATGATTACGTTTAATTTATTTTTTCAAATAATTATCGGTGTCGCCGTGTCAGTGTCGGAGTCATTTTCGGGGTGTCCATGCTTCATAGTTGGCAACCCATTTGTTACAATCATTGCATAATTGTTACTCCATCCGTCCCACAAAACCAGTCTATTTGTAAGGAAAAAAATTGTCCTAAAATGAATGGCCTTTTCAATTTTTAATGTAATATTAATTAATTACTTTGTTCTAATTGTGCCTCAAATATCTACCATTTTACATATATGGTAATAGTAAACACACCACTACAATAAGAATAACTTAGTAAAAATACTATTCTCTCTTTTAATTCCTACAATTCTTCAATATTTATTACTCCCCCGTTCCTAATTACTGATATATATATATATATATATATATATATATATATATATATATATATATATATATATATATATATATATATATATATATATATATATATATATATATATATATATATATATATATATATATATATCAGTAATTAGGAACGGGGGAGTAATAAATATTGAAGAATTGATGCGCTACTAATATAACTTTTTTATGATTTTCTATATATTAAATCTTTTACGCTCACCAGAGAAAAAAAAACTGCTTCATTTAAAACAAAATATCAAAGTAGAAATTTAAAAAGTCGAAAATCATATTAAGATACAATAACAAAGAAACTAAAATATACAAAATATGTTATATTGATATATGAGAAAACTACAAATTTTACCCAAAACAAAATAGCGAGAAAAATCAAGTACCACAAATATGGTGGTATGTCTACCCCCGATGCGGGTACGTACCCGGTGCGGGTACTTCACTATTTTAGAAGTACCATGCTTCAGAGCTAATGTGGTAACATTGTAGATCCTGGCCATATTTTTAGGATGCCTTGTATATTTTTTTCTCATGTCATATAGTTTAAATTCTCTTTAATGCAAATCAGGAATGACCCTATTTCCCTTACCCCTAACAGTATTACTCCCTCACATATGAATGCCTCGGCCATATGACATTAGTCTTAAAAAATACATTGTCACATATTATGTCAATAATTTTTTATCACCAATGTAATGACACGTGTAACTTGTAGGGACCTACTTAAAGAGTTTACTCTGAAAAATCAAGGTCATTCCAATAAAAAGTGGAAAAGATCAAGTATTTAATTTGAATTGCTCAAGGGCCCTGTTGACCTAGTGAAAATAATTTTTGTTTTCATTTTCTAGAATGTGTTAACTTTCTTATAGAAAAATGAGACTCTTAAAGTGAATCATTGTGGTGGACAGAAGATAAAACAAGCTAGGGATGCTTTATTTTAAGGAAATGATGAAAATAGATCTTTTGACTTTTTCATTGTTTCCAGAAATCAATCACTATAAGATTCTATTTTCTTCTTATTAACAAGTAACCCTAACATAAATTTTGAATAAAGAAAATAGAAAATGTTTTCACAAAGTAAACAGATCCTATTTTGTCATAGTACTGCTATTTCACCTTTAGGATGTTTTCTTATTTTAAGATTTTTTAAGTTCCAACTTTTAGGTAGGTGTTGTGTTACTAGGCGTTGTTGCAATTTTAATTATACATCATCCACCTATTAATGAACTAATAACTTTGAATGAAAATGACATGGATGTTAGTGTATCTACCCGTTCCTTCCCCACTCTTTCAGAAAAGCAACTTAGAAAAAAATAGTAATAACAAAAACCACCTGCATCAGTGCCTCTTGACTTCTTCCGGCTGCACAGAGGCATCTAGCTAGATCATAGTAAAGAGAAGCAGACCCAACGATTCCACGCCTTTCCATTTCATTCACAGACGATACAGCCTCATCAGTTTTTCCCTCTTTCCAAAATGTATTCACAAGAACTGCACATAACAGGAGAAGATCAAGATAACAATCACGTGATGTCATTAGGTGATTTACATTAGGTGAAAATAAATGAGAATACCTCTATATGTCAATGGATTAGGAATAGAAGATTTCTGAAGTTTTCTAAAAAAATCATGAACCAAGTTGTACTTGCCACATGAAAACATCACCTGTTCAAGTATTACCCAAATTTGTGAATTATGTACAATTCAACATTCATTCATAGATGCAACTGCATTTGTAGTTTTCTTGTTCTTCCATGGAATCAGAGTTTCTCAATTGTAATATAATTCGTCTCAAACTGGGTAGGAACATTATCCTAAATCTTGTAAAGATCTCTAATATAATGGGCTGTACTATTCTCTCCTTTTTTTTTCCTTTTTCCTTAAAGCAAAATTTGAATAACTATTTTGAGTTAACTAACAACAATATTAGCTGCTTATTATTTTCTCTTCTTTGCTCGGTGATCTTCTGTTTCTGAAAGTATTGTCTCCTACTCTTTGTACTCGCAATTTATAACAGAATCTTTATATTCTTAAACTTAAAAAGTACAATAATAAAAGTAAAACAGCCCACTTTAATCCTTATAGTTAGACTGATTAAAATATCTGGGAATAGAACATTATGGCAAAAGTTGATCCATGTAGTTGACCTCGCTTAGTGGGATAAAGCTTGGATGTTGTTGTATTTATCAGGACTCGTTCAAAATGTACAAATGTAACTAAAAGTCACAAAAACACTAGAGGCAACTACTACCTCCATAACTAGGCCGTATGTTGCAGCAGAAGGTTGTATGTTCTGCTTCTTTAACTGCTGTAACACCCAAAATGCTCCTTCCCACTGTTTACCCTTAACGCATGCATTAAGGACCTGCAAATGCAATTGATATAAAAGATACAAATTTGGGCCTTAATTGTGAAATTGAGCAACTAAGAAAGGTATTTTTTACAAGATAAAAAATGTTTTTAAACAGAACCTGAAACAGAGAAGGAAAGTAAGTATTCAACCAATACAGGGTATGGGAGACCCTGCCCATAATAGCATAGATAAGATTTTTTTTAAAACTAGCTGTAGAAAGACTAAGGTATACACACATAAAGTGTGCAAGCATGATGACTTTTAAGCAACTATGGATGCCAAAAGTCACTCAGGTAAACAAGATGATGGGGGATCATCCAAACCTTCATATGGCATTCAAAGGACAAAAAGGAAGGAAAAAAAAAACCAAATTTGATGTAACAAGCAAATGATGGATAAAGAGAAAGTATTTTAATTGATCAAAAAAACTATTAATTTTGAGACCAATCAAGGATTAGCTGCATGAAAATGGTTTTTCCTGTTGTTAGAATATCTATATTGGACTTTAACTCGCGCATTCAGAAAGCTGAAATGTCAGACCCCAAACCCATCCATTTGAATCTAGAAGTGGCCTCCAACTCCAAAGACATGGTATGGAACAACTATCTCTTGAAACATCTAAAACCAAGTTCCTTTCTAACAACTTACTGCATTATAAACTATGATATCGGGTTCCAGCCTCGGGTCCCAGTTCTCAAATATCCCTTTATTGAACTTCTTCTTTGGCGGAGATCGCATAATATCAATCACATCAAAGAGCTGCTTCATGTGCCCAGCTTGCCCAAGAGTAACAGCAATACTATGATAAGCTACTAAGTCAGGATACGTGGACAATTGTTGCTGGAAGAGAAGGAAAGTGTTAGTCAAGTTGTCTGCATTCATATGTCAAGTTATTTAACATATATTTTACTAAAATTGAGCATATTGCACTGATAAAAGCATTGCCTGCATTGCATGAAATATATTTAGTGCTTCCACGGGTCTCCTCAACTTCCCAAGTGCGTCAAGTGCAGCATTGTATACATGCCTAATGTCAGGAAGTAGCATATTAACAGCTACTTGAAACAAAACAACAACAAAAAAGGGGAAAAAAGCCCATTCACTAGCAAGCAATAAGACTTTGGATGTTAAAAGGTTCCATTAGGCTTCTGAAAAATCAATCTTACAACAATGAACAACATTATAGGATAAATATTGTGGGACCGGAACCTACTACTACTACAGTGATAATATACATACAAAATTCATATCAATCAAATGTAGTTTTCTGCTCCAATATATGTCAAAATCAAAGTATCATACAGTTTTCAAATAAAAAGAACTCCACCTTTTGATCGCGCGTGTCTAGTTTTTTAAATATATATTTGGCACGAGATAAATGTGATAGTTATACATAGTTCATTAATAGAGTTGATTAAAATTACTTTAGAATATATATTTATATAAATATAAGTATAGGTGCCTATTCACTTGCCATTCTGATGGTAGTCATACTAAGAGTACAACAGGTTATTCAAGTACCTTGGCTTATGGGACTGGAAACGCTCACGCATTTCAAGCCATTCGATGACTTGTATCACTCGCTGCCAATTTCCGAGATTTCCTAAGATTGTGATAAGCCTTCGTATAGAATAGTCATTAAATTTGAGCTTTGCACTTCTGATCATCTTAGAAAACATCCATTCTGGTAAATTGATATCTACACCATTCAGTCTGTTCGAGTAATGGTCAACAAGACAAGGAACACTTCACCATGAATAAAATAGTAATAAAAAAAGTCTAAAATCACCTTGATTGTAAAATTATTGCTGGAAAGAAAAGAAATAATAAATTCCCGATGTGAAACAGTGGCTACCAAGAAGATGTTTGTAATATCTATTCAGCTATTACCAAGAAGATGTTTGTAATATCTATTCAGCTATTAACAAGGAAGAAACCCGCAGATAATGGAAGAAAAAAAAGGCTGTGAAACTCAACTTTACTACAAATACAATATCTTAAACTAAATATTCAAGAGGCAATTGAGATACATTATTTGAATCATTATTTTGTTTCATAAATTTTGACGAGCACATCAAAAGCTGGGTATGGTTATCCCTCCCATATGAAATATACAACTTCTTTTGCATTCTTTTTCATACTACTTTAATTAAGTGCTAACAGTCTCACAGATGCAGAGACAAACAATGCTTTATCACAAAGCTTTCATGAATAGGATAATAGTAGAAAATGAAAGGTTCACAAATAAACAAGTCTCAACCAGATTGAGAATTATTCAAAAACACATGTTATTGCGGTAGCATTTTAATTGTTCCCTAAGGTAGCATTTTAATAAAAGTTGTTCAGAAAACCATGAAAGAAGGAATAAAGCACATACTGTTTGGCTAGCTTCTGAATTCTGTCTTCCATTTCTTTATGCGAAAAGTGTGCCTTAGTGATAACATTGTTTGGGTCCTCAAGATTCTTAAATGCTGCTCGATCCACCTCCAAGTTATCAGAATCATAACCCCTATTCTGAAAACGCTTAATGTTTCCATTAGACCGTCCATTTCTATTGGTGAAACTCTGAATTTCACTATATCTTTTACCAGGACTTGTATCCATAGTTTTTTCTCTATCTATAAAATTATCACCACCAAGGGTTTTACCCTTTCTACTGTGACCTCTTTCTCTTCTAGTAACAAGCGCGACCCCCCTCTCTACAACACTCCCACCGTGGACGCCAATCAAATTAGACCTAATTATGTTGTCGCCTATCCCTACAGTTCTAATTTCCCTTTGACTCTTAATCACACTGCAGTCATCAGATTTTGGCGCTAAACCACTACTCCGGTGCTGATTCCTCTCTTTCTCACCATACACATCCCTAAACCCTTTATTAGGTTTCCCCCTAGCATTACCATTACCTGTGGAAGAGCCTTCATCGTCTTTCTTATAAATTTTTGTTCCAACTCTTTTCAAATTTCTAACATGATTTCCTTCCTGTCCCTTTTTCACTGTATCGCTAACCCTAACAGATTTGGCAGATTCCATAGCCTTCAAATATTCATCAAAGGATGGTTTAAATTCCAATTCCTTAGGAAGAAGATGGTCGGAATTAGAAGCATACTTCATTGAAACTGTAAGCGGAGTAAAATTGAAGTTTGGAGCATTAGAGACGAAAAAGGGTCTGGAAGAGAAGGAATTGGCAGCATAGTGGAAAGAAGAAGAAGCAGTGAAGTTGGCGTTGAATTCAAAGGCAATAACTACCATGTTGGGTGTTAGTAGATTGGTCAATTGAAGAAAAATGAAACAACAGTAGAAGGTTGAGGAGTTACGAGATACGAACGTAACTGCATCCTTCGCTGGAGTGATGCAATGCAAATCAGCATGCTATGTCAAAATATCACCTTCGTTATCCTCTTGATGTGCCTAAACCCCAAAACGTTGGGTTTTATTTTATTTTTATCGCGTAGAAAACTAATCGAAAACCTGTTCGACATGATGTGGACGGCAGATATGTTATAAGTTTGATCCCTCGAGGATAGATGTAGATTTAATAATTGCTATTAAATATGGTTAATTTAAAGGTTTGGCCCGTCGGGCATGTCTATAATTATTTATAATTTTAATTTTACAATTTCTATTAATATGTTATAAAATAAACTATATTATACACACTGTTAAATTTGTGTAGTAATTTAGAAGTTATATGATATAGTAATTTTGAAGTCATTAAACACATGATCACTAATATTTGTTCAATTTAAGTAAATATTTTGTTGGCCTTTCACAAATAATGGATTCTCGGACATGTTTATAGTTTTTGATTAAATACTAGTAACATACTCGTGCTTCCGCACAGGTAAATTTATTTAATATTGTATGAAATTTATTCAGATACGTATAAATTTAAAATAAAAAATTTATTTGATACGATATAAAATATATTTAAATACAAATATAAAATGAATAATAATCATACGAATTTAATTGTATTAAATAATTATTAAAAAAATCGTGAAAAGAATAAAGAAAAAAATTTAAAAATAAGGATATTATCTCTCTAATAAAAACAATGATTTATTAAAATAAAATAAGTATTATGTTGATAGTGACCCGTGAGATTACAATATTTTTAACTTTATTAAAATAAAAAAATAAATAATTTTTTAGAGTTGATATATTTATAGAGAAAAAAATTAAAATGAAAGTAAGAAAGTGTGGGAAGAAAATTTGAAAAAAATTTGAAATTTTAATTAAGATAGAGAAAGTGTGTAATGATTGATTAAAATATATTAAATATTGTATTGATGGTGACCCCTGAGATAAATAAATAATTAATTTTATTTAAATTAAAAAAATAGATTATTAATAATTTTTGTGATTAATGGAAAATAATTAAAATAAAAGTAAGAAAGTGTGGGAAAATGAAATGTAAAATAAATTTGAAAATTTAAGTAAGAGAGAGAAGAAGTGTGTTGTGGAGAAAAAGTTGGTTATTGAAAAGTTAAAAAGTTGGACCAATGAGAGACCAACAAATGGCATTTGGTTATTGAAAGGTTGAAAAAGTTGTATGTGATTTTGTTAGTTACGGAATTGCCCTTTTTTATGTGTAAAGAGATTTTTAGCAAAGGGCATATTAGTCCGATAGGTCAATTTCTTAGTAATAGTTTGTATAGGAGATACTAGTAGAAGACCCGTGCGTTTGCACGGGTGCCTTCATTTATATCTTAAATTATTTAATAAGGTTTGATCATTTAAAAAAAATTAAGTATATTATGGTAACAGTGACTTGTGTATCTACACATATAAATTCATTTATATATTAGATTATTTAATAAGGCGTGATCACTTCAAAAAATAGTATTCTGGTGATGGTGACTCGTGCACCAGCATAGATAAATTCATTTATATCTTATGATTATTTGATAAGATTTGATCACTTCAAAAAACTTAGTATTATGATGCTAGTGACTCGTGAAATTAAAAGGTTAATTATTTTTAATATCTTAGATTATTTAATAAATAAGGCGTGATCACTTTAACAAAATAGTATTCTGAAGATGGTGACTCGTGCACCAGCACAGATAAATTCATTTATATCTTATGATTATTTGATAAGGCTTGATCACTACAAAAAACTTAGTATTATGGTGCTAGTGACCCGTGAAATTAAAAGTTTAATTATTTTTAATAAAGTATTGTAATCAAATATTTATTTATTTACTATTAATATTTTTATAATATAAATAATTGTCATATAAAATACAATTAAATAACTAAAATACAATTAAATACAAATCTAAATTTGAAATGAATATTTAATTTTAAAATAAATAATGATTATATAGAATCTTTTGCATTAATCAAATAAAATTGAGACCAAAAATATAATCAAACAAAAATAATTGGTCAATGCCTCATAATTAAACAAATTAAACAAAAGATTGAACAAACACATGCAATTGATTTTCTTTCACCATGAAATTGTCTTAACTTCCATGAAATTCTCAATTCATTCCAAAAAAACTAATGTGTGTATAATAATATACCTAATAAAAAGAGTGTTATTCCAACAATTATACGTTCAAATAGAAGCTAAGCACGGGTAGTTCCACAAAAAAAAAGGCATCATGAATGCCTATAGAAACCTTTACATATTGTTTCTCCTGCTAGTGATTAAAAACTAATGGGTCTTAAGAACAACCAAACAAAAGACGACACTTATCACATATAAAATACCACCTAAACTAACTATTAACTACCAACCATTACATATACCACCTTCACCATGAAAATAGCAACTAAAAAACAACAAAAAAATAAATCACCAAAACCAGTAAAACAGAGGAATGAGCAGAAGTACCAAAATCAAAATTAAAAAGAGAGGGCTGAAAAATGAGCAGAAGTAGCTTATAGTGGCGGTTTCGGTTTCGGTTGCCATTGCGGAATTGAAAATGAACTCAATTAACCATACAGTCTTCATCCAAGCTAAGCCCTTATTTTATATAGTGATCATGGAAGCAAAGCAACAAAGAAAAAGCCAATAAATATAGTGAACTTTCTAGTAAGTGTAGATCTCCTCAATCTCATCCATGAATATGATGGAAGGCTAAACAAAGTGATAGAAACAGTAAAAATCAATTATGAGTAGGTGTAATTAGAATGAAAACCAGTAAAAATCAATTCTTGTACATAATTCATCTATAAAATCCAATAATGATTCATATATAAACATATATCCCTGGTAAAACATCTATAACATTCAGTATGTTTCCTTCATGATGAAATGCATAGATAAATTTACAAATACAATGACTATGACAGACTCTGGCCTATATCCTGTGTATTAGTACCTGTCGAATGGGAAGGGTCATACTAGATGTGTTCACCAATTAATGGAAAAAAATGCTCCACCATAAGCCTACAGCAAAGCCCGAAGATGAAGAAACAAAAATTTAAATTTTGATTCAACAATAAGTAGACGCAAATTTACTAAAAAAAGACAAAGTTTTTAAAGAAACTTGAATAACAATTTTGACAAAATCACACAGTGCAACTATAATTTTTGGACCATATTAAAAATTCATTTATATGACTTTCACAAGAACTGGAATTTGAAAAGTATTGAAATGAAATGAAAACAACTTTGGATTTGCTTTGGAATACAAACATAGAAAGATGATGATTAAAGCAGAAGATACCAACAGAACTACTGCGGCATCCGCAATTTCCAGATTAGTAATTTCAGGAACTACAAACAAAGAAATAAACTGAAATCACATTAGCCAAATCTAGGTATAAAATAATTGGCCTTTGGTTAAACATGATAATAATACATTGATTTAATTTTGGTTTAAATAAATAGTGTTTCGAAGAATAAAACAACGTACCAAGAAGAGGTTGTAGTAAATTAGAATCAAAGAAAAAATACATTGAACCAAAAGAAGAAATCTACTTAAAACAAAATGGAGAAAATAAATGGGATACATGTGCTTTTGTTCCTCTGCTAAAACCAAATGGTTGCAAACATGCAGTTAAATACCAAAAAGGATAGAGAATAATCTTCACTGTCCTTCTCCCACAAAACTTTCAGAACCCTCTCTTCATCAGCTCTACCACCACCGGATCTACCTGAACAATGCGAATGCAAAATTAGAAGACTACTCCATATGGTGAGAAATATATAAACATCAAAACCCTAAAAGGTATAGCAAGAACACATAATAGCTTACCATAACAGCCTAATGCTCCAGCCTAATCTATTTAACACCCTGATTGGAACATCACCCACATAGAAACTGCAAGCAAATCAAGCATAGGTTAAGCAATATTGGAACATCGCCCTGTAAATCCATAGTGATATCAATTAATAACAATACAAATTTTCCGCGGATCTAACGCTTAAGAGGGCGCAAATATAATGCTTCTCGTGTATATCTGCAATCAGATTTATCGAAATCAAAACAAAAGGAAAACGAAAACAAAAAAACAGTAAGCGAAAAACTGAGATCGAAGAGAACGAAGATTTTCAGCTTTGGTGGATAAAACTTATTCATCTTCTGTGCTTCAACTGTTTGGACGGCGGGGAGGCGTGTTCTGGGTTTTGCTTGTTCAGTCACTTTTAGGGTTGGGAGAAAAGAGAAGAGAGAAGAGGGAATGATAATTTGAATCGTGAAGAGAGAGGAAAGGTGAGGAGGGAAATGTTAAAGCTAGTACACAATTGTAAAAGTAGACGAATGAGTAGACAACACATGGCAAGTGCAAATATTCAATTTGTTAATTACTTCACTAACCTTTTGCAAGGGTAAAGTTTATTTTGCATAAGGTTAAAATTGGGAGTTTGGTCAATTTTATAATATTGGATAGATATAGTAGATAGTAGATATTATTCTATCTTTTGGTTATATTTTATTGATGTAATCAATTGACATAAATAAAAATAAATAATAAATAAATATAATATAATATAATGATAATTAAGAAATATATTTAAAAGATATATAAATTAATAAAAAAATATTTTAAATTATGATTGTCATAAAAAAAACATTAATTTAGTTTAAAAGGTAGCGGTGGTTTACAAAAAAAAAAACATGTTAATTGAATTAAGTATCACCTTAAAAATAATAGATATATCCATAAAAATTAATTTTATTTTGATGCAGAAGGTAGTATGGCTCTGTTTGGTAAGCCATGTTTTCGAGCTTATAGCTTATGTCTTATGTCTTATGTCTTATAAGTTCATATGATAATTTAGAACCGTTTGGTAACGATATTTTCATCACGAGCTTAAAGCTTATTTTACTAGCTTATAGCTTATTTTCCAGACGCTATTTCAAATAGCATTTTAGCTTATGTCTTATAGCTTATCATTTTTTCTTCCTTTTTTATCCTTATTATTTTAATTAAAATCCATTTTTAACCCTTATAATTTATTTTAATTTAAAATAAAATAAATATATATTAAATATCTTTTATGTCATTTTACATTTATAAGTTAATTGAACCGCTTATTTTACCAAACACTTCAATTAGCTTATAAGCTACCAGTCTCAACCATCCGCTATAAGCTATAAGTCATCAGTCATCAGCCATCAGTCATAAGCTATAAGCTATCAGCTAACTTATCAGTCAACCTCTATTTTTACCAAGCAGACCCTATAGTGTTTTGCCTGACTCTTACTCATTGTCGCCACTACCCTCTCTTATTATAAACACCCATAATCTATTTCTTATATTTTAAATATAATTTATTTTAATTTAAAATAAAATAAATATATATTAAATATCTTTTATGTCATTTTACATTTATAAGTTAATTGAACCGCTTATTTTATCAAACACTTCAATTAGCTTATAAGCTACCAGTCTCAACCATCCGCTATAAGCTATAAGTCATCAGTCATCAGCCATCAGTCATAAGCTATAAGCTATCAGCTAACTTATCAGTCAACCTCTATTTTTACCAAGCAGACCCTATAGTATTTTGCCTGACTCTTACTCATTGCCGCCACTACCCTCTCTTATTATAAACACCCATAATCTATTTCTTATATTTTAAATATGTGTAATTTTTAATTTACAAATTCCTAATATCAAACAAAAAATATAATATGAAATATTAGGTTGTTTCGGCCGGTCGGACATGTTTGATTTGTTTGCATATTTGGTAGGGCGGACCTATGTTTGATCGCCAATAAATTTAATAGAATTATTTTATAATTAAAAAAATAGTTTGTCTTGCCGATATAATTTACAACCTGTTTACACTTTTATTGGAGTAGATTGATTAATTAATTCATTTTTCTCATAAATATCTAATTTATAATAAAATATATTAAATTAAATTTATGCAACGCGAATAAATAGAATAAATTAAAAATAAAAACTATGTAATGTCGTATTAAATAAATTAGTTATGTAATGGAAATGGTATAAATTAAAATAATTTCTTTCTATCTTATTTTACATTTTGTCCGCTTAAAATTCAATGTTACGAAATTTAAATAATCAAAAAATAATTAAAATAATAAAAAAACTAAGTAATTAAGCTATGTTTTAGTAATAGTAAATTTCGATAAACAATTAATTGAAATATTATTAGAAATAATTAACTATTATTCTTATTACACTTTTAATTTTGAAAAATATATATTTTTTAACTAAATCGTAAAAGAATATGTATTTGAATTTATTCGCTAGTACTAAATTATTAAATAGTGATTTATTCGCTAGTACTAAATTATTAAATAGTGATACAAAAAATTTCAAATATAAGGAATATTTGTTATATATGATTAAAAACTATTTATTTACTTTTATATATTTTTTGGAAGTAAATAAAAATATAAGGAGTATTTTGAATATTTGATTGAGTTGTCGGTTGTATATTTCATTTTTATTAATTTATTAGTTTTTTCTCTAAACTTAATGATAATGGAAAGATGAATCTCGAAAAAAAATATTCAGATCACTTGAGTTTACTTACATCCAAAGTCTGAAATTGTGACAATAAATGACAATGAATGTTAAGAGAAAGTGTATATTTTACAAATTTGAAAATAATGTTAATATTGTAATTAATTGTAACTTGTTATATGAATATTTATGTCAGTGGATGTTCATCCATCACTTAGTTATTCATCTTCCTATTCCATACTTAATATTTGTTTAATATGTGTAATTTTCCATCTCCCTTGAGTTTTATAAATAGAGACTCATATTACAATGTAAAACACACTTGAAATAAGATAAGATAATATTGCTATCTTTCTTCTCCACCTCTCTTTGATCTTTATTATTTTAGTTAGTTTTATAACACGTTATCAGCACGAAGCTCTATCAAACTTAAAAAAAATATTTTTGAAGCCCTAACTATTAGAGATAATATTAGTTTATTATTTTACTTTCTCATTATCCGTGTTGAATTTTGAAATTATATCTTATTAAATTATCAATAATATCTGAAGGATTACAAAACAATGTGTTTGTTATATAGTTCCTGAAGAACTCAACAAATATCCATTAAAGATACTATTAAGTTTGTTATATAGTTCCTGAAGAACTTATCAAACATCCTTGAAGGATTATAAATATTATTATTTTTATTAGTAAGAGATTTGTGATTGAGTTCCTGAAGAACTACAAAATGTGATTGAGTTCCTGAAGAAGTATAAAAAAAAATTGTGATTGTGATTGAGCTCCTGAAGAACTACAAAAAAAAAAAAACTCTCTTAAACTAATGTTAAAATATCTCAGAAGGATTACTTAAAGAATTATTTTTCTTAATCGATGTGAATATTTGTGACATGACTTTGAAGATTTTTTTTTGGAGCTCCTAGAAGGATTATGCAAATAATTGTTTCTTTTTATCACTACGAAGATCATTTGTGATATATAATTCCCGAAGAGTTAAAGTTTTAAAATAAGGATTTCTCACACCTTAAAATGTTATATCTATAATATTAGAAGAATTTCATCATCATATTAATGAATCCCAAAAGGATTTCATTTGTTATGTTAGAAATTTGAAAAATTATTGCATCACCTATATTATCAAATTCTAGATGGATTGGATCAATAATAGTGGAATTATGAAGTATTACAGAAGGATTTCACAAAGAAATTAGTGTGTTTCGATGTAAAAAAATTGTAATATACTCATAAAATGTTTGTCATTCCAGAAGAATGACATGAGTGACTCTAACACATCCCAGAAGGATAACTATATTTTTGGATTATTGTAATTTTTTAGCATTTGGCTATGTTAAAAACTTATTAAATTTGTTAGAGTATAAATTATTTCATAATTAGAATTATAAATCTATATATTTCATCTATATATATATATGATGATATACTTTTAGTGATATGATTTTGTATAATTTTGATAATTATATGCTAATATGTTCATATGCGTGTATAATTAAAATTATTAATCATGGGATACTATCATATTGGTTTTGAATATATTGTCAATCATTACACAAATTAGATATAGTTCTTGATGTTCCAAAATTAGGATGATCGATGTTTAATTTATGTATTCAATTGTAATACCTCATATTAAACAAAGTCTTGTTGATACAATTTCTTTATTCATATTATTTCTAAATCTTGATATTTTAAAAAGTGAATTAAACATTGCAGTCTATTAAAGAATATATCAATAGTCTAAAGTTGCCTCATATTTTAAAGTTGTTATAATAGTGCTTAGATTTCTCATATAAATCTTAATTATACTATTCTTTTCTTTCTAGAAGTATAGTGTATGGATGACATTTGTTAGTCCATCTTAAAGGCACACAAAAATAAGCTCATATTTTGATAGAGTTGAGATTCAAATGAACTTTAATCCTTTATATTTTCTTTTTGTGTGTTTTCTTTATGTCTTGCCAAATATTTTCGTCATAGATAATTCACATGAATTATACTGGAGGTATTGAATATCTTTGTATTACACAAATGAATTTGGACATAAAATGTATAATAGAAAAGCTATAGGTTTTTTCTTCGGGCTTGTACTACACTTATATTAGTACAATTTAAGCACATGTCATTGTAAACCAGTAGTTTAAAAATTACACTTAAGTGTGTCGTTGGTAAAATCGGTTAGGTCATCTCGGATATAATATGATGCGAATAATTTGTATTGAAGAATCAGAAGTTTCTTCAATCCATTAAATTATTGTGTGTTTCTAAAGAAAAATAAAAATTTGAGAAATTGCGTTTCTATGACATTAACTGTTGCATCGATTAAAATATCATGCATATGTCTCTACTCACAACCAGAAGTTTGGGAAATTATTTTCTCAACTAATTAGACTAAGATCCTGTTTTCTGAATTTTTTTAGAAATTCCTGGATGAGTATCACACATATTATTAAAATTGACATTGAATATCATGTAATATATGTTCATAAAAAGAAAATGGTCCCGAAAATCCATTCTTTAGACGTCTAAAGTTAATTATATGGTTGATATTTATGAGATCATCAATTCTAAATTATATATTTAAAACACCCAAAGTATGATATTAAGATATTTATTCGCATTAAGCCAACAAGATATTATATCTTAGTTCTCCCTAATTTATTCTAATACTTCTCATCTAAGTGAATATTTGGATGTGTTATGTATCTTCCAATTGCTCCAATATAATACATTAAGATGAGTCATGAAAGAGTATTGGAAAAATAAAATTAATATGAATCTCAATTTTGAGGATATAATTTGTGAAAATAATCAAATACTTGATTGTAGTCCAATAGACTGATTATCACTTGATAAATTAATTTTCCCAATATTAGGGGGAGGGAATAAGTAGCTAAAATCATGAACAAGAAGTTAAAATGAACAATTTAAAATAAATTGTTGTCTGGATCCTCGTACAAATCAATATGAACCAAAAGTTCAAAATATTATTCATTTGCAAAGTTTATGAAATAAATTATCAGCTGATAATACTCCACTCAAAATGATTCTCCTATTGGATAATATAATATTGCAAATTAGTTGTTCTTGCACCTGAAGCGTGGTATGAAAGTCGGTTCTAATAATAAAATTCCTCTACTAAGAAAAGAAACTAAATATGATCCAAGTGAGGATATGAAAATACTAAGAGCACCTTGACCTAATTTAATTTTCAGTTCCAGAGGAACAAATCAAGTACTTGAAATATGAAATAAACAGATCTCGATAAATTATGTCATGGATGAAATGGAATGGAACCGAAATTGAGATAACCAAATAAAGTCAATATTGACAATGTCTTTGTATACAATATATGTTAGACGCTAGGCTTACGTATCTAGAGGGGGTGAATAGATACTTCAGAATTTATTCGGATTTCCTTAAAAATATGGCGAAAGCGTTTAGGGATCGACTCACGTCTATTTCGAACCTCTACGGGAAGGATCAAATATGTTTTAAACCACAAACTAATTTTGATGTAATGATGAAAATTATTAGAGAATCAACAAGTTATAATGTGATAAATCGTTTAAGTGTTTACTTGGATAAACTTGTTTTCAATGACTTTGAATAATGAAGAAAGCAATATATCAAACATTTGGTGTATAATGACTAAATTGAATTATGAATCAATGTGTGGTGACTTGTGATGTTTATGCAGAATCTTATCACACAAGTTTAACACTTTGATACGTTGATCAATTTGAAATTATAACCAGAATTAAGCACAACGTAACGAAAAGATAAAAGCGATAACGAACATGATATTTGTTCAGGAAGTTCGTCGATCATCCTCGCTACAACTACATCTGCCCCCCAATTACAAACGGGAATTGGGATGTCTTTCATTATGATTGAAAAGAGTTTATACAAAGTAGATAACAAAGCAATAACGATAAACTGAATATGTTGATTCTTTGTATCTTCTTCCCCTTGATCTTGAGCCAGATCAAGTATCCTCCAAGGGCTTATCATTGATTCCATTTCTGCGGTGATGTGAATTGCTCGAACCCTTGTTCTTCAACTTCCACACTCAGTTGAATCGTTGATGAATCCTCTTGAAAAAACCCCAAAAATTCACCAATCTTGGAGAACAAAATCCGCAGATTTTATTCACCAATAACCCCATAAATCTTCACCCACTGGGAACCTTTAATTCCCTTCCATGGACGTTATCAATCTTGATCACAAACCCTCACCACAAGAAGTGTTGTGTGTAATTGTGTTGGAGTTGAGAAGAAGATAGAAGATTAGAAGACTTTGTGTATCTTTCAGTTGTTGGTGTTAACTTCAATAATTAGCTGATAAAGATATATATATAGGTTCTAGCAGAGTTGGTTGAGGGAAAACACAAACTTTGGTAAGTTTTTTGGGGTGATAGGTCGACCTACTCAATTACTTGGGTCGACCTAATTGGAACAGATTCAGCAGATTAAAGTTTTTCTTCAGTTGAGTCGACCTGTTGAGACTTTGGGTCGACCTAACAGCATCTGATTTTGGTTCTTGTGATTTTTCTTCAATTTAGGTCGACCTAGTGTCATACCCCAAAATTTGCCCATCACATTTTCATACTCAAGCTCATTTGAATACTAAAGGCTCGAGACTTGACTGAATGCGCACTCTCTTAAACAGCAACTCTCCAACTAGGGTTTTGATCTTTTAAAGTAAGATCAGCTTCTGATGCCTCAAATGAACTACATGGCCTCTCAAAAGATTCAAAGGATCCTCACCTCAAGTTCCAAGCTCTGATTCCTAAGATTGCTCAATCAATAGCTCAAATGGTCAACAATCGACCAGTTTGACCTAAAAGTCAACCATGGTCAATATACAGT
The DNA here is from genome assembly GCF_029867415.1 of Vicia villosa. Classification (NCBI taxonomy): domain Eukaryota; kingdom Viridiplantae; phylum Streptophyta; class Magnoliopsida; order Fabales; family Fabaceae; genus Vicia; species Vicia villosa. The sequence continues at coordinate 57,915,679 of NC_081184.1, read as the reverse complement.
CAAAACTTCTGATTGTTGGTTAACATCCTCATTTTTAAATATCATTCATCATTTGATCAAGGGTTGATCATGATTCATCAAGGAAAGTTCAGAAATCAACAAAACTTGAAGTTTCTAAATTAGGGTTTTTAGACTAAAAGTCAACTGAACTTTGATTAGCCATAACTTTCACATGAAACATCATAAATTTTCCATCCAAAGCTCATTTTGAAGGAAATTGAATTCTCCACGACTTTGTCTCTCACAGGACGGGGCTAAAAATGCTTCATTTAATAGATAGGAGCCAAAACATTATAGGTCCTTTTGGAAGTCAACAAAAAGTCATTTTTTCTCAAAGAATGGTACATGAACATGGTAAATTCAATTGATATGAAACCAAAAGGAGGTTTTAGAGGACATCTTGATCTTTCTAAAATGGTCAAGAACACCTTTATAGGGTTAAAATTAAGAGAGATATGCAGTTCATAAGTTGGCTAAAATTCAAGAAAGGCTTGAAACCCTAATTGCATAATCTTGTGTTTTTGAACCAATGGGCCTAAGTTTTGGATTTCAAGCACATATATGATCCATAAAAGGGCCTATAAAACCATCTTTATATTTTTGGAATTTTTATTGCTATTTATTTGAATTTTATTCATTTAAATTGCAAATAGATCAAGTAAAATACCAAAAATACAAATTAAATCATGGGGCTTTATTTTGGATCATATAAAGGCCCAAGAGACACCTAGAAACCATTGGATTTTCATTGGTGAAGGATTTGGATTTTTATTCTATTTATTTTTTATTTTTTAAGTATAAATCAAGGAAAAATAAAATAGATCCACATTAATGAGTTATTTGTTTTTTTAATCACAAAACCATTCTTGGGGATCAAGTGAATAAAATATTTGGATTAAAAGAAGATTGAATCAATTTTAGAAAGGTTTTATGGTGATTTTCCAATCAAAATTTTTCAAATATTTTTCTCACAAATCTCATGATTCAAATCCTTGTTTCCAACCTTAATTGCTTGGGCTATATAAACACAACATCTGCATCATCAAGAGGGACGAAAAATAGGAGAAAAGGCTAGGGTTCTAAAGTTGCAAAAAGTCAAAGAATAGAAGCATAATCCAATTCTTTGTTCAACAAGTTTCACTCCATTCCAAACGTCCAATCTCATCCCTGAGGTATTATAGAGTAAGTCTAGATCCAAGTCTATGGTTAAAACTCTTTGAATCGATCCATGCATGAACGCCGGTTGCATTTTATTTCTTGAACACGTATTCCTAATTCCATGATGTTTTAATTGAAACTAACATTACTGACAGCTTCCCATGATTCATTAGAGCAGCTTTGATGCATCACATGTGAGTTTTCACGCAGGAATTAAAATGTGCCATGGCTAGGGCTTAATCACGTGGAAGCTTCGTTCTCCATGTACAGGCTGTTTAACATCGTAACAATGTCACCATGGAACTCGCAGCCCCCAAAATAGATGGACTGGGTGGTTTTTACCTTGTATTTTGATCGTTTTCGTAGGTATGTGGCTTGCAGCTCGCCGGAGAAGAAGGCCGGAGCTGTACAGCTCCGGCGGCCAGTCTTTGAAGACCCTCTGACTCGCTGCGTGGCAATTCTGTGCTATGCCATTGGCTGGTCAACGAATGTCGTTCCTCTCTCCATCTTTCATTGGCGCATGTAGAATTGCGAGATGGCATAGCTGGCAAAAGGTGTGTTCGAGGTTCTTAAAGAATCTGGGTTCGATACCCAAGGAAGACTGTTTTTTCTTTTACGTTTTTCAGGCGTTTTGGTCATCACAGATTCAATGCATGTGATCTCTCCAGTTTAGCATTCCACCTTCATACATCAGTCGTTGGTTCTCTAGTGATCCAGATCTAAGGATTTAGACCGTGCGTCCCATGATGCACCTTCGGAGTCTCGACACACAGGATCACAAACGTTGGTTTATCCACAAGTGGGCTTAATGAGCTTCTTCTAAGTCAGGCCTCCTATTTCAGAATACACCCCAGGTCTAGTTTCTTTTCTTTCTACCTTATTTTTTATTTCCTTTTAGTTCATATTTTTATTAAGTTATTTAGTTTACTTTTTTTTATAATTAAAATCAGCCATTAAAAAAATACAAAAAATTAGGTTTAGGTTATAATTAGTTAAATAATTTTAATTAATTTATTAATTAGGTTTCATAAATTTGATTTTGGTTTAATTTTAATTAGCTAGTTGATTTCTTTTTCCACTCAACATAACATCACTCTATATCAGATGGATGTTAAAAGTGCTTTATTAAATGGTTAGAATCTATTCGCTTATTGATTTCTTTTTCCACTCAACATAACATCACTCTATATCAGATGGATGTTAAAAGTGCTTTATTAAATGGTTATATAGATGAGGAAGTCTATGTCCACCAACCTCCCGGTTTTGAAGACTTTAAGTCTCCAGAACATGTTTTCAAACTGAAGAAATCAATGTATGGTTTGAAGCAAGCTCCTAGAGCTTGGTATGAAAGATTAAGCTCCTTCCTTCTGAACAATGGTTTCACTAGAGGACAAGTGGATACGACTCTCTTCTGTAAAACATTTAAGAAAGATATTTTAATTTGTCAAATTTATGGTGATGATATTATCTTTGGAACATCTAATGCTACACTTGGAAAGGAGTTTGCTAAGTCTATGCAGGCTGAGTTCGAGATGAGTATGATGGGAGAACTCAAGTACTTCCTTGGGATTCAAATCAATCAAACTTCTGATGGAACATATGTTCATCAAACAAAGTATGTGAAAGAACTTTTGTAGAAGTTTAATCTTTCTGAAAGCAAAGAAGCCAAAACTCCTATGCATCCAACGTGTGTCCTAGGTAAGGATGAGGTAAGTAAGAAGGTAGATCAGAAGCTCTCCAGAGGTATGATTGGATCTCTTCTATATCTTACTGATTATGGACCTGACATTCTATTTAGTGTTTGTTTGTGTGCAAGATTCCAATCAGATCCTAGAGAATCTCACTTAACAGCTGTTAAGAGAACTCTGAGGTATCTGAAAGGTACTACTAATGTTGGTTTAGTCTACAGAAGATCTGAAGATTACAACTTAATAGGATATTGTGATGCTGACTATGCTGGAGATAGAGTTGAAAGGAAAAGTACTTCTGGAAGTTGTCAATTTCTTGGAAGTCATCTGATCTCCTGGTACAGCAAGAAGCAAGCTACCATTGCCCTCTCAACTACAGAAGCAGAATATGTTGCTGCTGCTGGCTGTAGCACTCAGATGCTCTGGATGAAGAGTCAGTTAGAAGATTATCAGATATATGAGAGTAACATTCCTATCTTCTGTGATGATACTTCTGCTATATGTTTATCTAAGAATCCAATCTTACATTCCAAAGCTAAATATATTGAGATTAAACATCATTTCATTAGGTACTATGTTCAGAAGGGTGTTCTTTATTTAAACTTTGTGGATACAGACCATCAATGGGCTGATATCTTTACAAAACCCCTTGCTGAAGATAGATTTAAGTTCATTTTGAAGAATATCAGTATGGATTTATGCCCAGAATGAGAAGATGAGAAGTTCTGACGTATGGATAAAGTTCTGAAATATATTTGGTTATCTTCTTATAAGAATTTCTGATTGTGCTCATTTAGAAGTTCTAATTCTGTTATTACTAACGCTTCATTATCTAAGTTGATTCAGAATCTCTTTTAAAGTAAAACAGTTGTCACCAGTTGTACAGTTGAGGAGATGCCGCCCTAGGTAACTGTGCAAATCATTTCAAATTTCACATTATCTCTCCTAACGTCATCTCTCATTAAATGCATTTGATTCCATGTTTTCTGTAATCATATTCATTCAAACACGTATTGCATTTCATTTCAAATCTGTCCCTTTATATACTCCTCTCCACATTCATTTAATCTTTTTACATTCTCTCCCTTCATTCATCTCTGTCTTTTATTCATTGTTTGCATAAACCCTAGTTCGTAACCGAACCTCAGTGAATCTTCATGCTTTCTTCATCAAGTTCTTCAAGAAAAGAAATGTCACCTGCTCATCTTGTTCGTCTCAAATACAGTTACACTCCTTTGAAGACATGTTCTATTCTGTCAACAGAACTGGAAGTTCTTTGTGAATCATCGGTAGATTTTGAAAACCTAAGGATACATGGTTTCAATACTAATGCTGAAACGATGGAACAAGGTTGGTCAAACTACCTTAGTAGACTGGTTGGACCAATATATCCTGATTTAGTAAAGGATTTATGGGTTCATGTAACGGTTACTCCAACAGCTATCATCTCTTTAATTTTAGGGCATGAGGTTGTGATAACCGATAAATTAATTAGAAATATGTACACTCTAGAGGATGAAGATGGAAGCACATGTGCTCTTCCTGGTAGAGTTGATTGGGAAACAGTTGATAAAGAAATATCCACTGCTTCTGGTGTTGCATCTCATCAAACTGGTTCTTTGAAACCATTCTACAAAGTTTGGGCTGAGATTATTCTAGGATTTCTCTATCATAGAAAGCAATCCTTTACCTCAACATACATCAATCAGGATCAGAAGTATGTTCTCTTCTGCATTGGAAAAGGGACTGAAGTTAATATCTCAAGCATTCTATTTCAACATTTGAAAACAAATATTGAAGAATCATGAGATGAAGAACGCAAGAAGTTTCCAGACTTCAAGAAGAATGCTATTCCTTTTGCCAGAATGATTTCAGACATTCTGATAGAAAGTGACATGTTGGAACCTCTGAGGACTGTTGGAGCGCCCAGGTTCTTTGGTGTCATTCAGGGACACGTTCTGAATGCCTTTGACCTACAAAGGATGTGTCTGATTGAGAAGGTAACTTCTGTTCCAAGAATATTTCCAGATATTCTGACCAGAAGAATTCCTGTTGAAGGTTTTGCTTCCTTGTTCAAAGAAGAGCTTGACAAGGCTGTTAAAGGTTATTTGAAGGCTTCTGTAAAAGCTCAATCTTCTATTGATCCTGCATGGATTCGAGGAAGAGTTCTTCCTTCTCTGGCCGAGTTGCAGAAGAAGGAATAGAAGGAGAAGGAAGCAAGATTGAAGAGAAAAGCTTCAGAAGAAGAAGCTAAGCAAGCTAAGAAGCAGAAGATCTTTTATAATCCTTACAAAGTAAATTCCAAAGAATTTCAACAAAAGTGCATCAGGGATTCTTTCCGTGCTTTAAGAGCTTCTAGTTCCTCTCAGAAAAAGCCTCCTCCTTCTGAATCTCAAAATCCCCTCACCATCCCAAACACTATTCAACCACCTCCTTCTACTCTTATTGTCATACCCCAAAATTTGCCCATACTATTTCTCTTATACAAATTCAAATCAATACATAAAGCTCCAAGACACATTCTCCTATACAAGGCTCAAAAACTAGGGTTTGGTTTGTTCAAAGGAAAATCAGTGAATCAATGGCTCCAAGGCATCCTATATGGCTCAATATATCTCACATTATCTCTCTGACAAGTATCAAGTCTCAGATCAAAGGATTGATCCCTCAAATGTTCAGAAGGTCAACAGTCGACTAGGTTGACCTAAAAGTCAACTGTGGGCAAAGTAAATTCAAAACTCCTGATTTTTTGTCAAGATCCTAATATTGAAGTATCATTCACCATTTGATAAATTATTGATCATGGTTCATCAAGGAAAGATCAAAAATCAACACTTCAAAAAGTTTCTAAATTAGGGTTTTCATAGGAGAAAGTCAACTGAACTTTGACCAGCCATAACTTTGTCTCTCACATGCCAAGTCTAAAAATGCTTCATTTGAGGGATATGGATCAAAACATTACAGGTCCTTTTCAAAAGTCAACAAAAAGTCACTTTTTTCAAAAGGACACACAAGGAGCATAGAAAATAATTTTGATATGAGACCAAAAACAATGGTTAGAGGACTCTCTAAGGTTTCTAAAAAGTCATAAAACACTTCCATACCTAAAAAATTGAGGGATATAGGCCTTGTCAAAGTTGGACTATTTTGGAGGGAAAAATGTGAAGGAACTTGAATATTTTTGCAAATGGGCCTAAGCTTTTGGGATCCAATCTTGCTCCCCAAGCCATCTAGAAGATCCAAATCCATTTGCCACGAAATTTTGACCAATATTTGATTTTTTATTGAATTTATATTCATTAAAATATAATTTAAATCAAGTAAATCAAAGATATTTGAGAAAATTTGATTTAATTATATTTTCCAATTAATTCAATCAATAATTAAACACAATATTTGGTATAATTTCATACAAATGCTAATTGGGAGAAAATTGAATCAATTATGCCATATATAGTAACATATGAACCATATTTTCTCAAAATTGCAAATTAAAGATTTCTTGAGATTCAAGGCTAAAGATTCACCCTAATCATTCCTCTATAAGTACCTGATCAACTCATAGCACAAGGGTTACAAAATTTGGCCTCAAGAGCTATCAAACCCGAGTTCAAAAATTCACAAAAAATCAAGATTCAATTCTGAGATTCAAGCCGATTCAAAGCCTCTAATCGATCCAAACACATTCCTAGGACATCTCTAAAGCTTTCTCAATCGTTCTCAAGCCTTAAAGCATCAAGAACAAAGCACTGTAAGTCACTTTTTGTCGATTTCTATTCTGATTCGAATCCACTCATTCATGCATCATTGATCGAATTTAGATGCGTATTCATGTTTGCCATATTGCTCTTAATGTTTCTGGAGTTTTAATTGAATTTCAGGGCATGTTTGAGTCAAGTTCCATTATTAGGGTTTGAAGGTTTCGAATTGGGGCTTTCCCCTACAGGTAAAATTAGGATCAATTGGATCCATGATTGAATTCGCAAGGTCCATACGAATCTAATGGACCTGTCGCGAAAAATTTCCATGTACGTTTGCCCCCATTCGTTATTTTGCAGATATGAACATGACATACTATAGCGCTTTTGAAGAAAAACGCTGTTAAAGGCCCTAGCGAGAGGTTGAAGACGAAGGCGTGGCACCTATAGCTGTCCAAACGGGCTACCCGGCCCTAAACGGGCCGGCCCTAGCGGGCCTCGGGCTTTTTCGGGCCGGGCCCAAAAAGCCCATTTTTATATGGGCTCCGTTTTTACTACCCAGGCCCAACCCTGTTCGGGCCTCGGGCTTTTTTCGGGCCGGGCCCAAAAAGCCCATTTCCAAAAAATATATTAAATATTCTCTTTAATTTACAAAAATAAATTATATTAAGCTTAATTTTTAAAAAAATATTAAAATTTGTTTTTATATTTCACTATTATAAAATATATTTTAAAGAAATACAAAAATTTGAATTTTTTAATTAGTATTAAATATTAAATTTTATTAATTAAATATTAAATTTTACTATTTATCGGGCCCATGGGCTACCCGGAGCCCATACCGGCTGACCCATTTAGGGCCGGGCTTTTTCGAGTCGGGCTCAAAAAGGCCCGAAACAAAATGGGCTCAAAAGATTAGGCCCAAGCCCTAACATTTTACGGGCCCCGCGGGCCGGCGCATGGGCTTCGGCCCATTTTGACGGCTCTAGTGGCACCCTCCCATTGGTTAGTCTCGCGCGCGCAAAATTTCAAACCCCCTCCAGATCCGGTGCGTTATGAAACACGTGCTATGGTGTTCCCTCATCATCCTGGCCGTCCATCTCATCCAGCCCTTGATCCAACGCGCCCATGCTTGCAGGTGCATCATGGTCCTCACGCGCGCGCCACACAGGATCCAACTAAGTTTTTTTTAATTTTTTTTTCTTTTTTATTATATAAATCTATTTTATTTGTTTTATATATTTATAAATATATTTTTATATTCTTTTATTTTTTCTTTTCAAAACTATATATATATATATATATATATATATATATATATATATATATATATATATATATATATATATATATATATATATATATATTATTTTCAAAAAACCTTTATATATATATTTATTTTCTTTTATTCTTTTCTTATTTACAATTAATAATATTTATTTTTATTTAAATTATATTGTTTTCTTAATATTACATTTACTTATTTAAATTGCATCTATTTATTCATATATTTTTAAAAATTCATATATATTTTATTTTAACTCTAAAAATCCATAAAAAATGCCTTTGTGTCTGATTTTATATTTTTTCCGATTTAATTAATTAAGTCGCGAGGCCAATAATTAATTAAATCGATTGCGTTACTTTATTCAATTTTACGCCCGAATTATGGCTTATGAGAATTTGCCATACACTAAAATGTTTCTTTTCTGTGCCTTTTCAGGGTTGACTTTTCATATGCCTTCCGACTACGCGCATTCAAAATCCGAAGCTAAGTATTCAATTTAATTTTAAAGTCTATTTTGTTTCCTTTTATTTCAGGGTTGATCTTTAAACATAATAAACTCCGCATACACTCACATCTGTTTTCTGCCTCTGCCTTTGCCATTCTTCAGGGTTAACCTCAAGGCTACCTCCGGCTGTCAACCATACCAGATCAAATTCAAAGCTAAGTGTCTAGTTATTTATTTTAATTTCTTTTATCCTTTTATTTTTGATTAGGGTTTGTCGCTACCGCGAAAATTAACAGAGTCGCCACTAACCTATTTATCCTGAAAAGGAAGGGAATGCCAGCAAACCACAAAACAAAACAATGGTCTCACGACCAGAGAAAAAGGGTAAGGGAGTCAGTTATGCGAGGGGAAGGTATTAGCACCCCTCGCGCCCATCGTACTCGATGGTATCCACGTCTGTGTCTAAAACTATGGGTGTGTAACAAATCTACGCTAATCTGGACTAAAATGAATGCAGAATGTAGGGAAAAGAAAGGATTATGCTCGCACGGGCCCTACCCCGCTGCCTACGTATCTGTTTTGTAGAATCAGAGCTACCGTAGCTCGACTAACTAATTTCTGTTTGTTTTGTGTTTTTTAGGTGAACGAGTTACATTCACACTCCGCTGCTCGACCTTTGGAGACTTATGCTTGGGAATAGAGCGGAAATAATAAGCTCTTAACAAAAGAAAATCAAAGAGTGTGGTTTGTGTTTTAAAGAATGCATGAGGAAGACCTAAGCTAAGGGGGAAAGCTTGCTACCTAATGTTATCATACAAAGGGTACAAGTCTAAGTTAAGCTAACAACCTACGAGGGAAAAGGGAAGCAAACAATAATATCACATAAACGAGCTCCGCTCGTAAAGCAAATAAGACCAACGGTACAGACCAAATGGTAGAAAAGCGGTCCCGCCATAGCCAAGGGGAGCAACTCAACCCAAGTCAACCAAGCATTAGACCTCGCGAAAATGATCGGGCCATAGACAAGAGGAGCGAATCCCTCTCAGCAACCAAGTCGTCACGGATCGGAAAGGAAAACGGTGCGTGCGTACACCGAGCATCAACGTCGAGCAACGCGAGCTATAGGAAAGGCGGGGGTCCGGCTACATGAACCCTTTTCTTGACATACTCGATAACAAGATCTTGTGCAAGTTCGGAAGCGAGCAACGCGTAGCGTGCGCATACCGAACGGACTCGATGAGACTAGGCGGGGGTTGATTACTAACCCTTTCCGCGTGCCTTCCATGAGGACTTAACGGAGTGCCATATAGGACTTATTACACCGTGACTCCCTGCCGCAAAGCACAAATATAAACACACCAACAAAAACAGAGCCTCTTTCGAGGGCTTGGCCAGATGCATGTCTAGGTCCTACTTCTCATGTTATAGGATGATGCGAGAAAGCGATAAAGTGCGAAAAAGATAAAATGAAACGGAATCAATACCAAACGGATGATGATCCGTAAACTAAAGCGAAGTAAAGCGAAGAAACTAGAATCCCGCGAGCGAGCTAGCAAAGCAAAAGCAAATAATCAGCACACCGATTAGCCATGAAAGCACACAAAGGTCGACATGCGCGTCGAGCATAATCACAATACACCTGCAAGAGGAACAAGCAAACCAAACAAGCAGATATAAAGTAATAGGGATCGTGTCTCCGAGATGAGAACACGACACGAGTGAATAGGATTATGTCCCGCAAGTGAAACGGAACACACAGGTAATAAGCGCCGATTAGTGACTATCCAAAAGCCTTGCACAATAGCACACAAGTTAGAGATAACAAAAATCGCAATCGGAATTGCGTTATTGCATTATAAGCTAAGAGAAAATGAGCGATTAACGCACACACAAAATGGACAACAAATGTCAAGGGGAAAACAAACATGAATAAAATAAAATCAATCAATACCAATTATCTCATGAGATAGCACATTTCGCAAGCTTTCCAACGATATAAAGAACGTGCAAATCGGAGTTACGAGCAAAAAGATATGAAAGATTGAAGTTAGGAAGTAAAACAAGCAAAAAACACAGCTATGCGTCGACCTGCTGACAGCATTCGTCGACCTGAACAGGGCAATGCGTCGACCTATTGGGTCGGCGTGCGCATACCCGAGATAGACAAGAAGGCTATGCGTCGACCTGCAGAAAGCATGTGTCGACCTACAAGAAACTATGCGTCGACCTGCAGAATGCATGCGTCGACCTGAACAGTGCTTGCGTCGACCTACTGGGTCAGCGTGCGCATACCCGAGGGTCATACGAAGGCAATAGGTCGACCTACTAGGGCCTTAGGTCGACCTACTCAGGCAAAAACAACAAAAAAACACAAAATCTCGCACGAGTAATCGAAATACAAACCAACACCAACAATCGTCATGCGAGCCATGATAAAACATGCAATTAAGGGCCAAAATCCTCCACTTTATGCAACAAATGAGATTTAACTCAAGCATGACATTAAACACCAAGAGATATGCCAACAATCAACGTGTCGGTGTCGCACCAAGAGCATGAATTAACAAGTATGAGCATCGGAAGCAAGATCAAGCGTCCACGATTAACCATGACTTCACACATTAATGAGTGCACAATTTAAACACCTTGTTAACAAACATTTCATGCTTTGGCAAATTTAAACAATAGCAAAGAGTCGACATGCGACATGACATGAACAAGTATGGTGCAAGTGATAAAGAGAGATTTCAACCGATTTCGGACTTGATCATCATCAACAAGTAGCAACAATTAACATTCAAAAACCGCAAGGCTCCGTGAATTTTCACTCAAAGATTTCAATTAAGCATTTCAACAAACACTTATCATGCAAAAAACTCAAAATTAAGCACAAATGCTTCAAACACTCAAATGATCGAACACTTAGCATGTGATTTCTTGTATCATAAGCCACATGCATGTATCATCAACAACAATTCACCGGTAGATCTCGAATTCAATCAAATAATCAAGATCCACACAAATCATTCAATCAACAAGCAATTATCATCATCAATTATCATAGATCCATCATCCACAATCAAAAATCATCATAATCAATGTCGAATTAAGCAATAAAATCGATAATCTAGCAAGGTTTGTAGTGAATTTACCAAATCAAACAAAGGAAATGAGATCGGATGAACACGAACGCGAACACGACGCGAACACGAACGAAATCCGAGAGATGTGAGGACTAGAGTGAAGCGCAAGGCACTAGGAGAGGGAGAAGAGATCCGATTTTGATGATCAACAAGGAAGGAAACTCTTGATTCTTGCTTTGATCTTCATTTGTTCTTGAGATTTGATCTTGAATTGATGAAAATTGATGAAGGTTTTGTGAGTTTTTGTGGTTTTGATTCAAGAAAATTGAGAGAGAATTGAGAGAAAAAGTCTTTGATCTTTTGGGTGAAATTGAAGTTATGAGAGTCCTCCCTGATTTGTGAAGAGCAAAATGTGTATATATTGTCAACGCGAAATGTCCAAATTGCCCTCGATGTGTCTTATTTTGGCTCGTTTTTAAGGAAACTCGGTTCGGCTCTAAATTCCGGAACGAAACCAATGCCACTGTGAAGATGACCAAATTCTTGACTCGTCGCCGCGAGAATCATCTCAATCTGATAAGCGACGAAGAAATTACGCGCGTTTGAATGACGAGAAACGTCGATTCATCTGGCGCGACTGTGTAGAATTTTGTGAGTACCGCTCAAAGAACTCGATAAAACTCCAACTTCGGCTAAGAATCTGAACAAGCATGTGTGACGAAGAATCGAAGCTAACGAAATTTCCAAGCAAATGCCGCAAGAATGGACTTCATACGATAAAAATCGAAGGAGTTATGAATTTTCGAACTCGGCGCGACATACTCGAAAACACACTTTTTACCGAAACAACGCGATGATCTTTAAAATTCTGGGAGTTTTCCATGCATAATTGGCCTTCGGTTCTAACATATGAAATCTTGGTAATGATGTTATGGAGCTCCAGTTAAATTTTCAAGCGAATCCGACAAGCGGATTGGGAGATATGAAATTTTTGAGGTCCGAAACCCTACATTCAGCACTGTTTTCACTGCGAAACCTTAAGTAATTTGCAGATTTGGTAACCTTCCTCAAAGAATTGGCTTCCGAGCCGAACATGAAAGTTGTAGATATCTTCGAAACAGTTGGGATATCGCGGGAACTTAGCTCACATCACCTTCCAAATCAGACTTATGAATTTCCTCGTACTTTCATTGTTTGAACCATATTTCACACCGCACTTCCTTAACACCTCAAGAACTCTTTATTATTTTTCTTCAATTTTTAAATGACGAAATAAACGTCATTATTAACTTACAGCTCAAATAAAGAGGGCAAATTTTGGGGTGCAACAGGGTTAGTTATGTTTTCCTCTGAACCGATAATGCACTCACCCTACTATTGCTTCTTATTTTTCCCACCTTTCAGGGTTTGCCAAATGCCAAAGCTTCGAATAGTCGGTAACCCTAAACCCTGATCTTAATTATTACTTGTGTTAGACCTATAGCGTTATTATCCCGCTGGTTTCAATTTCCCTTCCCCCCGCTGGTTTCATTTTCCTTTTCCCCATCATTATTTTAATTGTTAATATTAATTGCCGTGGTTAGTAATTTTAGGGAGTGCAACCCTGAATTAAATTAGCATCACTTAATCATTATAAGATAATATATTCTGAATTGATCACGTGATTGGTGCACACACATACACTTTTGGGGTAACCTCTCTGTTGCCTGTTGCCTTGTTGCCTTTGTTGCCTTGTGTTTTTGTAGAATAGCCTTGTCCCTCGAATACAAGGATACCTCAGCCATGTTGCCTCGGTTATACAAATGTCATAAGACCCTAATGATGCTGTCTTCGATACACCAATATGACCTCGACCCTCGGAAGTTGCCTACGAAAGGCTGAGGTATCCTCTGGCTGCCTACGAAAGGCTATTTTGGTTCTTCCCTTAGACTACCTGCCTCTCTATGGCATGGGATAGTCTTATGGCGAACGAACTCTCGATGACCCTTCAACCTCCAAATGAAAGGCTTCCTGCCCTCTTATGGTATGGATAGATCCTTTTACCTTGAAAGGCTAAAAGAACTGTTTTCTACATTATTAAGGTAATTGCCCCTAATTGCTTTGCCTTGCTCTAAAACCTTTTTCTAATTCTTTCTCATAAACCTTCAAAATGGCTACGCTCATTTACGAGCTAAAGTCCATATTCTTTTTCTTCTACATTTCTGAAAACAAAGAGCAAAGCAATTAAGAGCCCATGGAAAACCATGGATGCAAAGGGTGCCTCACACTTTCCCTTTGCATAATTACCCCCCGAACCCGTTTTCTTTTAAAAGGGTTTTTTTTTCTGTTTCTTTTAGCCTTTCTGATATTTGGATAAAATAAAAGTCGGTGGTGACTCTTGCTCACCACACATTTCGATAAAGTCAGTTCACCGAGTTACAGAACTGGCGACTCTGCTGGGGAGAATTTTCTTATAAAAGAGGGGTTACCTTAAAAGTTCAGGATTCACTTTAAAAATGTTTTCTATTGTTTGTTTTGCTTGTTTTGTTTTCAGGGCTGTTTTGGGAAATAAATGAAGGACGAATCCTGTTCCCGAATTCAAGAACACTTACGATTAGGAGCGGCATAGTCATGGAGACCCCCCTTGTGCATGCTTGGGGTTGGTCAAAATGAAGTTCACACTTGAGTTAGGCCTCCACTGGTTATTGTGTACCTCTTTTGCATGAGAGAGGTTTATGCATTTATCTTTGGGTGCGTCGGAGCTCAGGGACCTTTAGTCACCTTTAGCCCATCTTAACTTTTAGGAACGTAGTGGGAGGGCTATTCTTGGTGCATGCCAAGTTATGGTCGCTACCCGATACTACAGCTCAGATAGGTTTCTTCCTAAAGTATCATTGCGTGGTATGCATGTACCATGTTCGAGGGTGCTTTAGAAGGGGCTGACAATTCTGAGTCACTTGGTAGAACCCGTTGCTGAAATCTCTTTATCCATAGAAGTACATATGGAAAGGGTATACCCCGGTCAAACTCCATGCAAGCCAAGTCTAAGGAAATTGTGTGATTTGCGTGAACTTATCTGTGTTTGTGATTTATGCATCCATGCATCATTCATACATATCATGACTAACTCATTCCAAGGAGTTAAAGGATTTTTAACCATAATTTGTTTTGTAGGTCATGGAAATCAAAGTTCATAAACCTTTCTGCCTCAGTTTCAGAGGGATACCCACTTCTCTGAAGATTCTTTGTGATAATGTTTCTGGTGCTTTCGTGCTTTCTGAATCTCTTAACAGACTAATCAGCCTGGTACGGACCAAAGTGGATGAAACGCTCCTCAACACAATGATCCGGTTTATTGATCCTCTCCTTCATTGCTTTACTTATAGGGACTTTCAGTTGGTTCCCACATTAGAGGAATTTTCATCCATCCTAGGATTACCTGTGCTTGATCAGATGCCCTTCACTAGCGAAGAAGAGGTACCTAAGTTGGAAGATGTAGCTGCTGCATTGCATTTGCCTCGATCAGAAATAAAAAAGGTTTGGGTGAGTAAAGGAGACTATACTGGTGTACCGATTGACTTCTTGTATAGTCAAGCTGACATTTTAATTAATGCCGCAAGTATGGATGCTCTTGAAAAAGTCCTCGCTTTCCTAATCTATGGGCAAGTATTGTTCCCTCGTTATGAAAAAATTGTGGATGTGATTGCTCTCAAGATATTCATTGGTAACAATCCGGTTCCGACTTTATTG
This sequence comes from Vicia villosa, assembly GCF_029867415.1. Lineage (NCBI taxonomy): Eukaryota > Viridiplantae > Streptophyta > Magnoliopsida > Fabales > Fabaceae > Vicia > Vicia villosa. The sequence continues at coordinate 57,900,590 of NC_081184.1, read as the reverse complement.
GGTGACTTGTTGCATTCCATCCATCACCGATCATCTAAAGGCAAAGGTTGTGTTCTTGGATGCGCACCAATATTGCATAAGTGGTTTATTTCGCACTTATCCCGTTCTACGATAAAGAATGAAGAAGGTTTGACTTGGGTTCAAAGAATCATAAGGCTTTCATACGACGGCATCGTTTGGAACCAAAAAGATTTTGAAGGAACTCATTTGTTCGATAGCTGTGGAGATTTCCCAAATGTACCTCTTCTTGGTACCCGAGGAAGGATAACTTATAATCCCATATTAGCTCGGCATCAGTTTTGTTTCGCTTTGAAAGACAAGCCTCGCTCCATATATCTTAGTTCGGAAAATTTTGATTATGATTCAGATACAACCGGAAAGAAGAAGCTGTTTATTAGAGCTTGGTCCAAAGTGAAGAAAGTATGCACAAGAGAATTGGGACTAAGGAACCACGTCCCTTCAGATCTTTATTTTAGGTGGATTTATGATCGAGTTGTCGAGCATGGTATGCCATATCCATCTGATATCCCTGTTGTGCCAAGGGTTACCCCTCCAATCATTCCTGTGGTTTTGGAGCCTTATGTCCCCGCTCCAAATGAAGACCTTGCTGCTACCGTTGCTTCTCTAAGAAGGGAATAGGCGGATCTTGAAAGGTGCTTACAAAGGTTGAAGCTGAGAAAGCGGTATTGGTGGCTGATGCTAAAGAGCAAGATGGTATGCTTGACTATTTCTCCCGTAAATGGAAGATTGAGGATTTCGTCTCTCCAGATCAGATATAATCATGGGAGCGAGAGATTGATTGGCTCGTCCAAGAAAGAAACGAGATGATCAAAGCTCACAAAGAGGAAATCAGAAGTTTAAAGAGAAAGCGCCGACTCGAAGACTTATTTCTATTTTTTATAGTTTATTATTTTATTTCTTTCAGCATTTTCAGATGTAACTGTTAACTCTATAACATTATATTTTATATTTTTATAAGAGAATTAATATTTTTGTTTTTTTTTTCAAAATGTGTTAAAATTCCTTTAAAACCTTGGAAACATTGCATACGCATAATCATATCATTCATAAACATCACATCATAGGTTTCATAAAAGCAAATGCCTCATCTTTCCGCTGTTTATTTCAGTGAGAAAAAAATGGATCTCGAACAATCTGTGAAGAATCTCCAAGTTCAAAATGCTAAATTTCAAGCTTTGATCCTGAACTTGTCCAAGGGGCAAGATGAGCTGAAAGCCCTTCTGACTAAGAAGGAGAAAAAGACCAAGAAACCCAAAGGAGTGATCAACCTGGGAAGAAGGTTCAAGGGTCGTCCCAAGAAGGCCGAAGAAACTGGGATTCCTAAAGACGAGGAAGAGGAAGAGGAAGAAGATGATTTCAGTGTCAAGAACAACCAGGGAAGCCATGCAGGTTCTGATAGTCAAGAAGAGGAAGAAGAAGAGTATCCTCAAGACGAGGATTATCCTAATGAGATGTATAGGCTACTAGAAGAGCGTCTGAGAAGCGTGGAAATTCAGAAGGTACATAGGCTGGATTTTGAAGAGTTGGGACTCATTCCCGGGGTCGTTATTCCTCCAAAATTCAAAACTCTCGCCTTTGCTAAATATGATGGGGTCTCTTGCTCCAAGATGCACTTGAGGTCTTATGTAAGGAAGATTCAGCCTCACACTGCTGATAAGAGGCTCTGGATCCATTTCTTTCAAGAAAGCTTATCTGGAACTCAACTCGAATGGTACTATCAACTGGAAAGTAGTAACATCCGTACTTGGGAAGATTTGGCTGTTGCCTTTTACCAACAATATCAATACAATTCCGATCTTGCACCAACTCGCATGCAACTACAAAGCATGTCTATGGGACCTAAGGAAAGTTTCAAGGAGTATGTGCAAAAGTGGAGAGATCTAGCTGGAAGAGTCCAACCTTCTTTGACTGATAGGGAGTTGGTGGACATGTTCATGGGCACGCTAACTGGACCGTTCTATAGCCACTTGTTGGGTAGTTCCTCGTCTTGGTTTACTGATCTTATCTTGACTGGAGAATGTGTTGAGAATGGTATTCGAAGTGGGAAGATTCAAGTAGGCATATCTTCTGGTACTACAAAAAAGCCATATCATGGAAGAAATGAGTCTAATGCTGTTCATAGTCAGAGGGGCCGTAGTAAGAATGATCAGAACCAATCTGTTGGAACTGTCCTCATCTCTACGCCAACACCTCAACAAGCTCCTAGACAAGGATATCAGCGTAGGCCAGACGCACCTAGAAGGAAATTCACTAAAATCAACATGCCTCTATCTCAGGCCCTGCAACATCTATTGAAAGCTAATCTGATCACCATAAGAGAGCCTCCAAAGAACGCCACCACTACGTCTCCGAACTATGATCCTAATGCAAAATGTGTGTATCACTCTAATAGCCCTGGACACACTGCTGATAATTGCTAGGCGTTGAAAAACAAAATCCAAGACATGATAGACATTGGCGAAATCGAGTTCGACGCCCCAGAGACTCCTAATGTCATCACTGCTCCTATGCCAAAACATGACAAGACCGTTAACACCATCTTGGACACCATCCATGTTTATGATGTAAGAGATTTGTCAATACCTCTCCCTGACATCAAGAAGAAGCTGCTGTGAGCTGGTTTATTTCTAGGTTGCGACCCAGGTTGTTATTACTGTGCATCCCTACCTAATGGTTGTGAGAATCTGAAAAGAGGTATCCAAGGCTGGATGGATCGTGGTACTATCAGATTTGAGAAGACCCCTTTTGTTGAAGATTTGTGTGAAGGTTTCTCTCGTGGCCTAAAAATCGAGGATGTCTCCGTCATTTCCAAAGTCCCATTGAAGATCCCTACCAAGGCTCCTTTCAAGATTTCTGCTGAACCCCGTGTGGCTCCGATCATTATTACTAAACCTGGTCTGATACTGTAGCGGGGAAAATCTGACATCGAAGCCATGGGATTGACTCGAATCAATATTCCGTTTTGAAATCGCCACCGCGCTTTATTTTTTCAAAGGAAAAGGGAAAAGAACGTAAAACCCAAAGTTTTGTTTTTAAAACAAGAAAGAGAACTCAGGTTCGGGTGTTGATTATATGAGGGGAAGGTTTAAAGCACCCCTCATATCCGTGGTACTCCACGGGAACCTTTTTGAAAATCTGTGTGTGTGTGCTAAAAAAGAGTTTGTTTTATTTTTAAAATAAGCTCGGCAAAGCGTTAAGCTTTGGGCCTACATACCTCCTCGGTGCAATGGAGAAGTCAGAGCTAATGTAGTTCCGCTTTTGGGAAAAAACGTTTTAAAACGAATAAACACTTTGTTGTCGTTAGAGAGAAATACTCAGCCATTGATCTTGAGCATGAGAACAAACAAGTTCTTTGCATCGCAAATGAAAGAAGGGCTCCAACTCGGATAAAATCAACGAGTATGCCACTAGCTCTCTCACGCGGAAAAGATCTCATTATTATCAATCAATTTCAAAATCGTGGGGTTAACCACTCGTTTCGACAATTAACGGTGTCTAAACTTTTGAAGAAAAAGCCACTAAGGGCGAAAGATATTTTTGAGAAAAAAAGGTTTTGAAAAGGTTGCAAACATAAGAAGATTTTTGAAAAAGGGAGAAGATTTTGAAAATTTAAGAAGTGGGAGGAGATGAAGAGGCTAACCTAGTGCACAAAATAAAAGCTAAGGAAAGAAACGGTCTAACCAAATTAAGAAGCCAACACTTGACATTAAGAGCCAAGGTAGTTTTCCCGTCCTTTGGAATTATCAATACCAACACATTAACACTTGGGGATCCAGATGAACTTATTGTCTTAGCACCACTTTGCATTAAGCACATTAAGGTTCTGACGAAAATCGGGCAGAGTAACGGCTGTTTTCGGGTAAAATCCTTATCTCAATGCCTTGGAATTAACCATCAAGGGCTTTCAAGGAAATACCTGCACACATAAACATACAACAGAACAATGCCAGACAGACAGAACAATCACAGAGTAATAATAGAATGGGTCCAGAGGTACTAGGTCCATAAGTCCGAATCTCCAGAATGCTAGGGATAGTAACCGATAGTCCAAAGAGAGCCTTATGTATTTTTTAGATTTCGGTTATTTATTAGTGTTTTAGCAAAAAAAGTAAAGTATGGTCCAAGTGGACAAAGAAAAATAACGGAAGCATAAACATATGTCCAAGTGGACAAAGAGAAAATGGCGGAAAGTAAATATGATGAAATGATGAAATAAAGCGATAAAGCGAGAAATATAAAGAGCGGTATAGTAAAGGTGCGGAAATTAAAGTTAGTTGTTAGATGTTAAAGATAACCATCTTGAAACTTGTCAAGTATGTTATCAAAGTTAGTAGAAAGATCTATGGTGAGTGAATGATGTACTCGGATTTAAATTCAATGGGGTTTATCAGAAGCTTGATAAAATCATAGCGACTACACGATAAAAACCTCCACAAGTCTTAAATCAACCGCATACAATTCTCTTCCATATTTGATCTTTTTTATTCGGGACACGAAATATTGCGCTATGTTAAGCAGATCGCCAAGTGATTTATGTAGAAATCACCCTACAACGAGGCCGGTCAAAACTTTATGTGCTAATGCATGCGAGAAGAACGATATGTAGATCGTTTTCCGAAAGCAATACCGCACGAAAAGAAAATAGGTAACGATCTAGTCTTTACTAAGAATCCATAAGAATTCTCAAAGTATTAAGACTTTCATCGATCAAAAGAAAAAAAGAGAAAGAGAAGATAAAATGCATAAAGATAATCAACTCACACTATCATTAATATCATTCATCTAATATTATGGATTTGGTTCTTTCAAACCTATCAACATCCTAGATCCAATGATATTAATGAAATGGAGGAAGAAGAATAAAATTCACAAAAGATAATCAACTCACACTATCATTAATATCATTCATCTAATATTATGGATTAGGTCATTTCAAACCTATCAACATCCTAGATCCAATGATATTAATGAAGTGGAGGAAGTAGGAAACCAAAACAAGCATAAGAAAGGCAAAAACCACATTCTGCCAGCAGGAAATCGATTTCATGCAGGGGGAAATCGATTTCCATAGTGCAGTTTTCAAAAAAAACAGGTTACGTTCAGCAGGAAATCGATTTCAGCCTTAAGGAAATCGATTTCCTCAGTGTAAAATCCAGCAAAAACAGCATTTAGAGGCATAAAACTTGACTTGAACAAATATACAAACACCTTATGATCAAACATCAATTGGAGCACGAATTTTCCATCAAATCACCATCAAATAGCACCAATATAGCATCAAAGATGCATCACAAACAAGCAACAAGGATCTACATCATGATATACTAAAAGGATGAAGAAAATTTACCAAATCTTGAATAAAACTTGGATCTACTTCAAGAATCACCAACACAAATCTTGATCTCTCAACAATTGAAGAAAAAAAAAAGAGTGAAATGGATGGTGGCTTAGCTCAAAGTTTGTGAGGTTCAAGATGTGACTCACAAACTTTATGAAAGAAAAAGAGCTTTGGTGAATTTGGTAGGGATGAGGAGAGAAATTGCAAGGGATTTGTTGGCTCTCAAAGCTTGAGAAATGAGAGAGTAGAGGGCTCTATTTATAGAATTGGAGCAAGAGTAGTGGTAGTTTGGTCTTTTTGCATTTGGTAATTAGCTTGTGTTTAATTGGTGATTAAAGTGGTATTTAAATGGTAAGAAATGGTAAAATGAGGTTTAAGTGGGTTTAATGAAGAGGTTAATTTTGATGAGGTGGAAAATTGGTAAAATGATCAAAGAAAAAGGTGGCAAAATGATGTCAAGCTTCCCTCCTTATATTTTTTTGAATTTCGCCTTAAGGAAATCGATTTCCCCAGGAGTGAAATCGATTTCACTCTGTTCCAGAAGAGAAATTGGCGCAAAATACACTAGGGAAATCGATTTACCCAGGAGGGAAATCGATTTCATGCTGTCCAGAATGTGATTTTGGTGAAGATTGCTGCAGGGAAATCGATTTACCCAGTAGGGAAATCGATTTCATCAGTCAGAAAAGTGAAAAATGCCTTGTTTATTGCATGTCTTGGCTTGGTACCTACAAAACAAAAGCCTACAAAGAAACAAAGAAATATTTTTGGTATTTGGGTTAGTATAATATGCATACAAGATAAACAATCATTGGTGCTTGATGGTCCCTCTCATTGATGAGGTGAGTGCAACACCATAAACAAAACTTCCAAGTGGAGCTCTTGATTAGTGATTGAGATATGAATGATATAGAATCTTAGGGTCAAAAATTGGGGTATGACAGATGCCCCTATTTAAGTTTCTTCGATTTGGAGATACGATGATTGGAAATCTTCGTTTTGACAAAAATCGAAGAGACTTAAATATATAAAACACAATTTTTGATCCTAAGATGTAATGCAATGTTAATGAATGCATGTGATGATAATAAAGCATGACAACACTGGGGAGTAACAGGTGATCCACTGGGGAAAACAAATGTCTTGCTATAACTCCACTGGGGAAACAAACGTCTTAGAAACTCCACTTGGGAAGGCAAGACTTTGTTGGAGAGACGGAACTTTAGTGGGAAAAGAAACTTCTCTGAGGAAAACACTTCGCGTCAGAGAGGTTATATCATCCTCTTTCACTGGGGATGAGAAAAGGGGATCATCCTCTTTCACTGGGGATGAGAAAGTATGCATCTTGAATCAGAATGCCAATCTTCTGTTAACAGAAATCACACTATCGTACCACTGATAATATGAAGAGATGTATCGCCGTACCACTGACGATAACACATACCAACGTCCCACTGAAGGTATGAAGAGAGATATACCACCGTACCACTGATGACATAGAAGAGATGATTCATCGACGTACCATTGACGATGAAAGAGATGTACCGCCGTACCACTGACGATAACACATACCAACATTCCACTGAAGGCATGAGAGATATACCACCGTACCACTGATGATATAAAAAAGATAATTCATCGACGTACCACTGACGATGAAAGAGATATACCGCCGTACCACTGACGATAACACATACCAACGTTCCACTAAAGGCATGAAGAGATATACCACCGTACCACTGATGATATAAAAAGAGATAATTCATCGACGTACCACTGACGATGAAAGAGATATACCGCCGTACCACTGACGATAACACATACCAACGTTCCACTGAAGGCATGAAGAGATATACCACCGTACCACTGATGATATAAAAAAGATAATTCATCGACGTACCACTGACGATGAAAGAGATATACCGCCGTACCACTGACGATAACACATACCAACGTTCCACTGAAGGCATGAAGAGATATACCACCGTACCACTGATGATATAAAAAGAGATAATTCATCGACGTACCACTAACGATGAAAGAGATATACCGCCGTACCACTGACGATAACACATACCAACGTTCCACTGAAGGCATGAAGAGATATACCACCGTGCCACTGATGATATAAAAAAGATAATTCATCGACGTACCACTGACGATGAAAGAGATGTACCGCCGTACCACTGACGATAACACATACCAACGTTCCACTGAAGGCATGAAGAGATATACCACCGTACCACTGATGATATAAAAAAGATAAATCATCGACGTACCACTGAAGATGAAAGAGATGTACCGCCGTACCACTGACGATAACACATACCAACGTTCCACTGAAGGCATGAAGAGATATACCACCGTACCACTGATGATATAAAAAAGATAATTCATCGACGTACCACTGACGATGAAAGAGATGTACCGCCGTACCACTGACGATAACACATACCAACGTTCCACTGAAGGCATGAAGAGATATACCACCGTACCACTGATGATATAAAAAGAGATAATTCATCAACGTACCACTGGCGATGAAAGAGATGTACCGCCGTACCACTGACGATAACACATACCAACGTTCCACTGAAGGCATGAAGAGATATACCACCGTACCACTGATGATATAAAAAAGATAATTCATCGACGTACCACTGACGATGAAAGAGATGTACCGCCGTACCACTGACGATAACACATACCAACGTTCCACTGAAGGCATGAAGAGATATACCACCGTACCACTGATGATATAAAAAAGATAAATCATCGACGTACCACTGACGATGAAAGAGATGTACCGCCGTACCACTGACGATAACACATACCAACGTTCCACTGAAGGCATGAAGAGATACACCACCGTACCACTGATGATATAAAAAAGATAATTCATCGACGTACCACTGACGATGAAAGAGATGTACCGCCGTACCACTGACGATAACACATACCAACGTTCCACTGAAGGCATGAAGAGATATACCACCGTACCACTGATGATATAAAAAGAGATAATTCATCGACGTACCACTGACGATGAAAGAGATGGTGTACGAAGATGACATAATCAAGCATGTCTCATGCTGAACACCAGAGCAGAAACTGCTATAACAATCTCTTGATGGCTAGAGAACATTGAAGTTGAGAGAACACAGTAGTTGAGTTCTAAACCGTATTCGATTCAGGCCAAAGGTGCATTGAGTGGAATACGTTCTTCTGCATATGAATACATCAACATATCCATTCCTTGTAATGCACTCATGAATCAAAGTAAAAAATCTTTTATAATTTTCAAAAGTATTTTGTTGAAATCAATTTTCTTTTTGTTTCAAAAATTACTATCAACAACAAATGACATTTTGAGAGATATGAAAGAAATAAGATTGCCAAATAAAGGGTAAAGGCTCAAACGTTTTTAATAGAATGGTGGCCTGCAAAAGGCAAGACCCCATGGATTATTACAAAGTTTGGAAAATGGTAATTTTGTGGAAAAGGTACATTGAAATGTAATGACCCCATCCTCTCTCTTAACTGGGAACTCCTGAGCAAAGGCTTCCGTTGAGAAGTGTCGAACTTCTTCATGATAAACAGATGACTGCTGATGATCAAGTCTTGTCTGATGTAGTTACTTACCATGAATCCCTAACTTTTGCTTGGACCGCCCTTTCGGGTTTTCAGTCCACCGGGTATTTTATTCTGTTTATGTCTCGAATTTTTGCCTGGACCGCCCTTTCGGGTTTTCAATCCACCGAGACGCTCTTTTTTGCCTAAGTCGCCCTTTTGGGTTTTCAACTCAGCGAGCTGTTCTTTTATTATTTAGGCGAAGTATTTCTTGACTACATCAGCATTCACGGGACGAGGGAGCTCCTCTCCATCCATAGTTGCAAGAATTAATGCACCGCCAGAGAAGGCTTTCTTAACAACATATGGTCCTTCAAAATTAGGAGTCCACTTGCTCCTTGAATCGGAGGTGAAAGACAAGATCCTTTTGAGCACGAGGTCGCCTTCTCTGAATACACGAGGTCGAACCTTCTTATCAAAAGCTTTCTTCATTCTCTTCTGGTACAACTGACCATGGCATAAAGCCGTCATTCTCTTTTCTTCTATCAAATTCAATTGATCAAACCTGCTCTGACACCATTCAACCTCAGATAACTTGGTTTCCATTAAAATTCTCAACGATGGAATTTCAACCTCGACGGGGAGCACTGCTTCCATGCCATAAACCAAAGAAAAGGGAGTTGCCCCTGTTGAAGTACGAACGGATGTACGGTACCCATGCAAAGCAAATGGGAGCATCTCGTGCCAGTCCTTGTACGTGACAACCATCTTTTGCACAATCTTCTTAATATTCTTATTTGCTGCTTAAACAGCTCCATTCATCTTTGGCCTATAAGGCGAAGAGTTGTGATGTTCAATCTTGAAGCTTTCACACAGTTCTCTCATCATGCTATTGTTCAGATTCGAGCCGTTATCAGTAATGATCTTGCTCGGTACACCATATCTGCAAATGATGTTATTCTTGATAAATCTGACTACAACTTGCCTTGTTACATTAGCATATGAGGCAGCTTCTACCCACTTGGTGAAGTAATCGATTGCTACCAGGATGAATCGATGTCCATTCGAAGCCTTGGGTTCAATCATGCCAATCTTATCAATACCCCACATAGAGAAAGGCCATGGGGAAGAAATAACATTGAGAAGTGTCGGAGGCACATGAATCTTGTCAGCATACACTTGACACTTGTGACACTTCTTTACAAACTTGTAGCAATCAGATTCCATTGTCAACCAATAGTAACCTGCTCTAAGCATCTTTTTAGCCATCGAATGTCCATTGGCATGGGTACCAAAAGAACCTTCATGAATTTCATGCATCAACATGTCTGCTTCGTGTCTATCCACGCATCTGAGCAAGACCATGTCATAATTCCTTTTATACAAAACATCAGCATTGATGAAGAAACTGCCAGCCAATCTCCTCAAAGTTTTCTTGTCTTTATTTGATGCCCCAAGTGGGTACTCTTGAGTCTGGAGGAAGTGCTTAATATCGAAATACCAAGGCTTTTCATTCGTTGCTTCCTCAACTGCAAATACATGAGCAGGTCTATCAAGACGCCTAATTGTAATCTGAGGCTCCTCATTATGGAAATTCACTTTGTACATGGAAGACAATGTGGCTAATGCATCAGCCATCTGATTCTCATCTCGTGGGATGTGGTGGAATTCAACTTTGTTGAAGAATGTCAATAACCTTCTGGCATAATCTTTGTAAGGAATTAAACCAGGATGACGAGTTTCCCATTCTCCTTTAATCTGATTAATCACAAGCGCAGAATCTCCATAGACATCAAGAATCTTAATTCTTAGATTAATGGCCTCTTCAAGTCCCATGATGCAAGCTTCATACTCAGCAATATTGTTTGTACAGTCAAAACATATCCTTGCAGTAAAAGGAACATGTGATCCATGTGGAGTGATGATAATGGCGCCAATTCCATGGCCATGAACATTAGAAGCTCCATCAAAAATTAAACCCCATTTGGATTCAGGATCCGGTCCTTCTTCTGGCAATGGTTCATCCCAATCTTGATATCTCAAATACATTATATCTTCATCTGGGAAGTCCATTCTGATAGATTGATGATCATCAATTGGTTGGTGAGCGAGGTACTCTGCCAACACACTTCCTTTCACAGCTTTCTGAGCTCGATATTCAATATCATATTCTGATAGCAACATTTGCCAGCGAGCAATCCTTCCAGTTAATGCAGGTTTCTCAAATACATACTTAATTGGATCCATTTTGGAGATCAATAGGGTGGTGTGGTTCAACATATACTGTCTCAGTCGGCGAGCAGCCCACACCAAAGCACAACAAGTTTTCTCAAGCAGCGAGTATCTTGTTTCGCACTCGGTAAACTTTTTGCTAAGGTAGTATATTGCATACTCTTTTCGACCAGACTCGTCATGCTGACCCAACACACATCCCATTGAGTTTTCAAGCACTGTGAGGTACATAATCAGAGGTCTTCCCTCAACTGGAGGGAGCAAATTGGGAGGTTCAAGCAGATATTCTTTGATGTTGTCAAAAGCTTTCTGACAATCTTCATTCCACACACATCCCTGATTTTTCTTTAACAGCTTGAAGATTGGCTCACAGGTAGTGGTCATATTGGAAATGAACCTGGAAATATAATTCAGACGTCCGAGGAAACCTCTCACTTGTTTCTCAGTCTTTGGTGCTGGCATTTCCTGAATTGCTTTGACTTTATCAGGATCTACTTCAATTCCTCTCTGACTGACAATGAAACCTAATAACTTTCCAGAACGGACACCAAAAGTGCATTTGTTTGGATTTAAGCGGAGACGATACTTCCTCAAACGCTGAAACAACTTTAAAAGATCTTCCATGTGCCCCTCCTCTGACTGGGACTTGGCAATCATGTCATCCACATATACCTCAATTTCTTTGTGCATCATATCATGGAAAAGAGTAGTCATGGCTCTTTGATATGTCGCACCGACATTCTTCAACCCAAAAGGCATCACTTTGTAACAGAATGTCCCCCATGGTGTGATAAAGGTTGTCTTTTCCATGTCTTCAGGTGCCATCTTAATCTGGTTGTATCCTGAAAAACCATCCATGAAGGAGAAAACTTCAAACTTTGCAGTGCTATCTACCAACATATCAATGTGAGGTAGAGGAAAATCATCTTTCGGACTGGCTTTGTTCAAATCTCTATAATCCACACACATGCGAACTTTTCCGTCTTTCTTTGGAACAGGCACAATATTGGCAATCCATTGAGGATATACAGAAGTGACAAGGAAACCTGCATCTATCTGTTTCAAGACCTCATTCTTGATCTTTTCTGCCATATCAGGATGTCTCCTTCTTAACTTTTGCTTGACAGGAGGACATTCTGGTTTCAACGGCAAGCGATGCTCCACAATATCTGTGTCCAACCCAGGCATATCTTGGTAGGACCACGCAAAAATGTCAACATACTCTTTAAGAAGCTCTACCATCCTCTTCTAAACATCTTGACCAAGAAGTGCCCCAATCTTGACTTCCTTTTTATCTTCTTCAGAACCCAAGTTGATGACTTCCAATGGCTCTTTATACGGCTGAATGGTGTCTTCCTCGTGCTCAAGCAGTCGGGAAATCTCATCAGGAATACATTCATCACTCTCTTCTTCCGCCTCATACACAGGATGCTCAAAGTTAGGAGAGGGCGCAAGGTCATTACTTTCAACGGTTTTATTGATTAATCTGCACAAATGATTATTATTTCAGGAAAGGAAAGATATATGCAAACATGTAATCGTGCAGATTATGGAAAATGAAAACATTTTTTAAGGTTTTTTGTGTTACCACTTTCCAGAAAAAAGCAAAAAGATAAAAAGCATTTATATGCAGAAACAAAATGACTTTTATTGATGATTTTAATGTTTAAAACAAACAGAAAACAGCCCCAACAACTTCACTTTCATCTTGGGCAGAATGAAAGGATTTTGAAAAACATAAAAGCAAATTACTTTGAGACATGAGTACACTCAGGAATGTCAATGGTGATCCAGTTCTTAATCATCTTTCCATTGGTCACAAAGCTTGGCACCTCTGGCTCTGATTCATCTTCAACAATAGCGTTCACCTCTGGAAGAATCGGGTGTAGAAACCCAGCACTATGAAACATCTCTTGATAAGGGCGAAAAGCAGATTCAGACTTCATCACAGACTTGTCTGAGGCAGAAAAGCCCAGACCAGCTCTATTCCTGTTCTCTTGTAGACTCACCACTTGTCCCCAGACTCCTGAATGTCCATTCTGAACCACCAGCTGAGCATCTTTGAAGGAGGCAATGGAAGCTTCATCCTTTTTGAATTCATCATTAACAGACAGGGCTTGGAATGCAGTTCCAATAACCACTTCATCAGCTTCTATGGTACGGAACGAAGAGAGATGACTAATCAGCAAAGCCTGTTCTCCATTCACAACGACCATCTTTCCATCTTTCGCAAATTTCAACTTCTGGTGAAGAGTTGAAGTAACTGCCCCAGCCTCATGGATCCACGGGCGTCCCAATAGGCAACTATACGCAGGGAAAATGTCCATCACTTGAAAAGTAATCTTGAAGACAAATGGTCCAATACTAATGGGCAAATCCACCTCTCCGACCACTGATTTCTTCGATCCATCAAAAGCCTTGACGATCACATTGCTAAATCTCATTGGTGTGCCACCATAAGACAGCTTAGCAAGAGTGGATTTTGGCATGACATTCAGAGATGATCCAGTATCAATCAACACATTAGACATTGAGTCCTTTTTGCAACTGACAGAGATGTGTAAAGCCAAATTATGATTTCTTCCTTCCTCGGGCAAATCTTCATCACTGAAGCTCAAATTGTTACATGCAGTGATATTACTCACCACCCCATTAAACTGCTTCAAATGCAACTTGTGATATACATAAGTGTTATCTATCTCATCATCCAATAGCTCCAAACCTATCAGTGTTTGAACATCATCTTGGAGGGAAGCACATCCCATTGGATCTTCATCACACAAAGGACAACCATCATGACTAAACTCGATCACTCATTTTCTAACAAACCTCTCATGTATCTCCTTTCCTGAAGATGACCCAACATTCACTTTTGTCGCATCATTGTTGTTCACAGGCACTTGAGCAGAATTTCTCTGGACATCCACAACTGTTTGGGGCTGAGTAAAAACTCGTCCGCTTCTAGTCACTCTACTAACATCTGCTATATTCTCAACAGAAGACAGAGACTTAATCTCGACTTCTTTTCCATTTTCCAGCATGGTGGCATTGTATCTGTAAGGTACAGCTTTATAAGAACTATAAGGTACAGATCCAGGCAAACATATCACAAGAGGTTCCACAGCAGCTTTGCCATAATAACCAATCTCTACACATTCTGGGATTTCAAAGCATGGTTCAATCACATTGACATCATCTTCATCTCTGTCCCTCAGAATCTCAATGAGCCTTTGATCTATCATCTCTTGTAAGTCTCTTCTCACAATGTAACATCCTCGAGGATTAACTGAACAAATCCTACAAGCAGCATGATTATGCTCATAATGACTGTATTCACACAGAGTGGCATGCATCTCTACCAATGACCCTCTGATGTCTTCCACACGATAAATCTTATACTTCCCAGGGCACCCATACACCATATTCACAGGAGACGCTTCATGAGTCGGCAACGGATTGTTTTGCACATTCGGGCCAATATCACGGAAAGAGAGCATTCCAGAACGAACCAATCTTTGGACTTCATTCTTCAGGGCCCAACAATTTTCCAAATCATGCCCAGAAGCATTCTGATGATAAGCACAAGTGGCGTCAGCTTTATACCACCAAGGGAGTTTCTCTGGCATAGGAGGTGGTGACCTCGGTTGAACCAACTTCTTATGAATTAGAGCTGGATACAGTTCAGTGTACGTCATAGGGATAGGATCAATATTAACTCGAGGATACGGATTCCGCCTTGCTGGTTGTTGATTAACAGGAGCTACAGGCACTGAATTCACAACAGGAGTTACTGACGCCACTTGTTGAGATTGATTTCTGAATCGACTATTCCTCCCATGAGAAACAACATTGGCATCTGATTCTTTCTTCTTCTGGAGTGAAGAGCCATACTTCTTCGCACCACCAGATGAATTGTCATTTCGCACCAAACGACCTTCTCGCACAGCTTCTTCCAATCTGACACCCATACCCACCATTTCAGTGAAGTCTACAGGAGCATTGGCAATCATCTTCTCATAATAAAACGGACCAAGAGTCTTCAGAAAAATCTTAGTCATCTCTTTTTCTTCCATCAGAGGAATCACTTGGGCGGCAACCTCACGCCATCTTTGAGCATATTCCTTGAAGGATTATTTCTCTTTCTGCATCATAGCTCGCAATTGATCCCTATCAGGAGCCATGTCCACATTATACTTGTATTGCTTCACAAACGCTTCAGCTAAGTCATTAAAAGTGCGAATATGGGTGCTATCAAGGCCCATATACCACTTAGATGCAGCTCCAGTCAAACTATCTTGGAAATAGTGAATCAACAGACGTTGATCATCAGTGTGAGTGGACATCTTCCTTATATACATCACCAGGTGTGCCTGAGGATAGGAATTTCCTTTGTACTTCTCAAATTCAGGTAGCTTGAACTTAGCAGGTGCTTTCACATTGGGAACAAGGCAAAGATCATGCACATTCTTTCCAAACAGTTCTTTCCCACGCAAGGCTTTCATCTCTTTTTGCAGTTCTTCAAACTGATCTTGGAAACCATCCATTCGGTCATGAATTTCACTTGGAGCGGCATCATAAATGGGCTCTGGGACAAAAGGACCAGTATGAACAATAGGAGAGGTGTTGACCATAACAGGAGTCAACGGACGAGTCATCTCAGGAACATACAAATAACCTTCAGGCATGCCCCAGGGATATCCATTAGGCATTCGTTGCTGAGTAGCACCAACAGGAATAGCAGGAATGGTTGTAGCAGCAATTTCAGAAATCACAGTGGTCTGACCCTGAGCTTGGGCATTGGGAGGAGGAACTTGATTCTGATTCTGATTCTGAGCAGCCATCAATGTCTCAACTAGAGCAGTGAGAGGATCCACACCAGACCTCAAAGTAACAACCTCTTCACGTAACTCACAATTCTCTTGTTCAAGACCTTCCATCTTCTTCTTGCAGTTAGCTCGAGTATTATACCGGTGAGACAGCTTGATTCTGTATGAAGAACACTGAATAAGACCTCGGGAATACTCTCGGCAGCAAGACCAAAATGCAGAATGATGCATGAAATGCAATGCAAATGATTTTTTTGGTTTTCAAAGAACTTTTAAGACATTAATTGTAAACATTAGCAACAACATCATAAAACATAACAATATTCTTTCATTAGTCATGGAAAAGCATACAAAAGGATTCAAAGATCCAAAATTACAAAACAAAGGAAAAGGCTAAAAACTAGAAGGGAACACTTCTGATGAAGATCCAACTCCTCTCTGCAGCTTCCTACGGAGCTTCTCCAATTCATCTTCATAAAAGGCCTTCAAGATAGAAATCAATTTCCCATAACGGCTTTTGAAGTTGTCAAGATTAAGAACCAAAGTTGCTAGCTCTTTCAATTCCTTTGCACTTGAATTTCTGAAAGTGTACTTCTTGATGCTTCTCTTTTGATCCATGGTACCTGTTATGTTTACAAAAAATGTCTCTAAGTTCCTTGAAAACCATTTGTGATTGTCATTTTTATGAATGCATGAATGCATGGTTTATGCATCAATCACAATCAAGAGCACACAAGATCACATCAAATCACACAAAATCACACAGTCCAGGTTCAAAGGTTCGACGTCACGAGCATGGAGCCATGGGTCTACCCATCCCACAAGGAGTGATCTAGGGAATTTTGTACCTGCCAATCGGGTTCTACAAAGGTTCCCAGAGTTTTCAATCTTCTATCAGATATTACCGGCACGCACAATTGCTCATGGGCGCCAATAATATGCCTAAAAAGACCTCGTCTGAGCGTAGTATCGCATGACAACAAGCTCAAATTGGTACTTGATCTTGTTTCTGCACTACATCCTAAAAAGGCTTAGATTGGTTAAAAAGGTTCTAGGCCATTCAGCTTCTACGGACACTCACTATTGAAAGTAATAGCGTTATCACGATGGTTCGTAACAACCTCTACTACCTTCCATGAGGCCTCCACTGATTGGGGTTCCACCATATGACGCTCATGGTAAGGATTGCTCATGACATGCGACTATTGGTCTTACCACCTCCTATCTCAAGTTACTCACCAAAGTTCGGGTTAGAACTTTGTCTCATCACAGAGGAACCATCGAGCACCAAAAGATAAAAAAAGAAAATAACAAACAAAGCACACAACAATATATACAGATAAAACACACAGATAAACAAAAATAGGCTTAACACACTTAAAACTGGATCCCCAGTGAAGTCGCCATTTTTCTGTAGCGGGGAAAATCTGACATCGAAGCCATGGGATTGACTCGAATCAATATTTCGTTTTGAAATCGCCACCGCGCTTTATTTTTTCAAAGGAAAAGGGAAAAAAACGTAAAACCCAAAGTTTTGTTTTTAAAACAAGAAAGAGAACTCAGGTTCGGGTGTTGATTATATGAGGGGAAGGTT
This sequence comes from Vicia villosa, assembly GCF_029867415.1. Classification (NCBI taxonomy): domain Eukaryota; kingdom Viridiplantae; phylum Streptophyta; class Magnoliopsida; order Fabales; family Fabaceae; genus Vicia; species Vicia villosa. The sequence continues at coordinate 57,883,009 of NC_081184.1, read as the reverse complement.
TAAAGCACCCCTCATATCCGTGGTACTCCACGGGAACCTTTTTGAAAATCTGTGTGTGTGTGCTAAAAAAGAGTTTGTTTTATTTTTAAAATAAGCTCGGCAAAGCGTTAAGCTTTGGGCCTACATACCTCCTCGGTGCAATGGAGAAGTCAGAGCTAATGTAGTTCCGCTTTTGGGAAAAAACGTTTTAAAACGAATAAACACTTTGTTGTCGTTAGAGAGAAATACTCAGCCATTGATCTTGAGCATGAGAACAAACAAGTTCTTTGCATCGCAAATGAAAGAAGGGCTCCAACTCGGATAAAATCAACGAGTATGCCACTAGCTCTCTCACGCGGAAAAGATCTCATTATTATCAATCAATTTCAAAATCGTGGGGTATAACCACTCGTTTCGACAATTAACGGTGTCTAAACTTTTGAAGAAAAAGCCACTAAGGGCGAAAGATATTTTTGAGAAAAAAAGGTTTTGAAAAGGTTGCAAACATAAGAAGATTTTTGAAAAAGGGAGAAGATTTTGAAAATTTAAGAAGTGGGAGGAGATGAAGAGGCTAACCTAGTGCACAAAATAAAAGCTAAGGAAAGAAACGGTCTAACCAAATTAAGAAGCCAACACTTGACATTAAGAGCCAAGGTAGTTTTCCCGTCCTTTGGAATTATCAATACCAACACATTAACACTTGGGGATCCAGATGAACTTATTGTCTTAGCACCACTTTGCATTAAGCACATTAAGGTTCTGACGAAAATCGGGCAGAGTAACGGCTGTTTTCGGGTAAAATCCTTATCTCAATGCCTTGGAATTAACCATCAAGGGCTTTCAAGGAAATACCTGCACACATAAACATACAACAGAACAATGCCAGACAGACAGAACAATCCCAGAGTAATAATAGAATGGGTCCAGAGGTACTAGGTCCATAAGTCCGAATCTCCAGAATGCTAGGGATAGTAACCGATAGTCCAAAGAGAGCCTTATGTATTTTTTAGATTTCGGTTATTTATTAGTGTTTTAGCAAAAAAAGTAAAGTATGGTCCAAGTGGACAAAGAAAAATAACGGAAGCATAAACATATGTCCAAGTGGACAAAGAGAAAATGGCGGAAAGTAAATATGATGAAATGATAAAATAAAGCGATAAAGCGAGAAATATAAAGAGCGGTATAGTAAAGGTGCGGAAATTAAAGTTAGTTGTTAGATGTTAAAGATAACCATCTTGAAACTTGTCAAGTATGTTATCAAAGTTAGTAGAAAGATCTATGGTGAGTGAATGATGTACTCGGATTTAAATTCAATGGGGTTTATCAGAAGCTTGATAAAATCATAGCGACTACACGATAAAAACCTCCACAAGTCTTAAATCAACCGCATACAATTCTCTTCCATATTTGATCTTTTTTATTCGGGACACGAAATATTGCGCTATGTTAAGCAGATCGCCAAGTGATTTATGTAGAAATCACCCTACAACGAGGCCGGTCAAAACTTTATGTGCTAATGCATGCGAGAAGAACGATATGTAGATCGTTTTCCGAAAGCAATACCGCACGAAAAGAAAATAGGTAACGATCTAGTCTTTACTAAGAATCCATAAGAATTCTCAAAGTATTAAGACTTTCATCGATCAAAAGAAAAAAAGAGAAAGAGAAGATAAAATGCATAAAGATAATCAACTCACACTATCATTAATATCATTCATCTAATATTATGGATTTGGTTCTTTCAAACCTATCAACATCCTAGATCCAATGATATTAATGAAATGGAGGAAGCAGAATAAAATTCACAAAAGATAATCAACTCACACTATCATTAATATCATTCATCTAATATTATGGATTAGGTCATTTCAAACCTATCAACATCCTAGATCCAATGATATTAATGAAGTGGAGGAAGTAGGAAACCAAAACAAGCATAAGAAAGGCAAAAAACCACATTCTGCCAGCAGGAAATCGATTTCATGCAGGGGGAAATCGATTTCCATAGTGCAGTTTTCAAAAAAAACAAGTTACGTTCAGCAGGAAATCGATTTCAGCCTTAAGGAAATCGATTTCCTCAGTGTAAAATCCAGCAAAAACAGCATTTAGAGGCATAAAACTTGACTTGAACAAATATACAAACACCTTATGATCAAACATCAATTGGAGCACGAATTTTCCATCAAATCACCATCAAATAGCACCAATATAGCATCAAAGATGCATCACACACAAGCAACAAGGATCTACATCATGATATACTAAAAGGATGAAGAAAATTTACCAAATCTTGAATAAAACTTGGATCTACTTCAAGAATCACCAACACAAATCTTGATCTCTCAACAATTGAAGAAAAAAAAAAGAGTGAAATGGATGGTGGCTTAGCTCAAAGTTTGTGAGGTTCAAGATGTGACTCACAAACTTTATGAAAGAAAAAGAGCTTTGGTGAATTTGGTAGGGATGAGGAGAGAAATTGCAAGGGATTTGTTGGCTCTCAAAGCTTGAGAAATGAGAGAGTAGAGGGCTCTATTTATAGAATTGGAGCAAGAGTAGTGGTAGTTTGGTCTTTTTGCATTTGGTAATTAGCTTGTGTTTAATTGGTGATTAAAGTGGTATTTAAATGGTAAGAAATGGTAAAATGAGGTTTAAGTGGGTTTAATGAAGAGGTTAATTTTGATGAGGTGGAAAATTGGTAAAATGATCAAAGAAAAAGGTGGCAAAATGATGTCAAGCTTCCCTCCTTATATTTTTTTGAATTTCGCCTTAAGGAAATCGATTTCCCCAGGAGTGAAATCGATTTCACTCTGTTCCAGAAGAGAAATTGGCGCAAAATACACTAGGGAAATCGATTTACCCAGGAGGGAAATCGATTTCATGCTGTCCAGAATGTGATTTTGGTGAAGATTGCTGCAGGGAAATCGATTTACCCAGTAGGGAAATCGATTTCATCAGTCAGAAAAGTGAAAAATGCCTTGTTTATTGCATGTCTTGGCTTGGTACCTACAAAACAAAAGCCTACAAAGAAACAAAGAAATATTTTTGGTATTTGGGTTAGTATAATATGCATACAAGATAAACAATCATTGGTGCTTGATGGTCCCTCTCATTGATGAGGTGAGTGCAACACCATAAACAAAACTTCCAAGTGGAGCTCTTGATTAGTGATTGAGATATGAATGATATAGGATCTTAGGGTCAAAAATTGGGGTATGACAGATGCCATATTCTTCTGATAAGGCTATCTCTTGGAATTATGGTGCCGAAGTCTATGTTCGTGGAGTAAAGCAAGAACTTGAATCTGATAAAGTTTCTGAAGATGCCAATCCTGATGTGGGTAATATTGCTGGAACTAGTAAAGTGACAAGAAATGGAAGGGTGTTTTCTCCACAAATCTCTCCGAACACTACTTCACCTGCTGTTACTATCACCCCGAGTGCTGATGCTCGTGGTAAAGGACCGCTACATGAACCTGAGACTGTCCTTGAAAATTCACCATCTGAAGAAACGAACGAATTCCTGAAGATCATCTGCAAGAGTGATTATGACATTGTTGAACAAATGGGGGATACTCCTAAAATGTCTATGCTGTCACTTTTGAGTTGTTCCAAAAATCACGCCAAAGCTATGATGAAGTTTCTAGAAGCTGCCCATGTGTCATAGGAGATTTCTGTCACTCAACTCGAGAATTGTATTGCAAACCTAACGACAAATAATTACCTTGGGTTTTCTGATGCTGATCTGAGTCCTAGTGGAAAGAATCATAACAAGGCACTGCATATCTCCATTGAATGTGGTGGTACCACCCTGGCTCATGTACTGGTTGACAATGGCTCGTCTCTGAATGTGCTACCCAAGTTGGTGCTGGACAAACTCAAAGTTGACGGAATTGAGTTGAAATCTAGTGATAGTAAAAGCTTTCGATGGCACAATGAGTACTGTGTATGGCGAAGTTGAGCTCCCAATCAGAGTAGGTTCCCAGACTTTCAATACGGTGTTCTATGTGATGGATATTCGTCCCGCCTATTCATGTCTACTTGGACGTCCTTGGATATATGGGGCGAATGCTGTGACTTCAACTCTCCATCAGAAACTGAAATATCCAACGAAAGGTAAGATTGTTACTGTGTATGGTGAAGAAGAGTATGTGGTGAGCTTCGTAGATGAGACCAAGTATGTCGAATTCACTGGAGAAGCTTTTGAATCTCCCCGTCAAGCGTTCGAATTGGTCCCTCAAGTGGTTCTTGAGACTAAGCACGTCTACACTCCTCCTAAAGTTACTAGGGTTACTCCTGCAATGGCTTCTCTGAAAGTCGCTAGGGCTGTGGTAGAAGAAGGTGGTTGCACCATCTGGGGGCAATTACCTGATATTCCATACAAGTCCAACAAATGGGGTTTAGTCCGCACTGCTAAGGATCAGAAAGGAGAACAACATCCTCGTCCAGAAGGTTTGAAGCATCATTTCATCAGCAAGGGGGTCAATGCCATTGGAGAAGATGAAGATAATTACAACATGGACAAGTGGATCTTCCCTACATCAGACAAAGGGCTGGACAACTGGAAGACTGAAGACATTGTTTCTATCTCCTATAGTCAGGATTGCCGTTCTTAGTTTTATTTCCTGCTTTCTTTTTATTTCCAATTTTAAATTCTGTACTTCAATAAACAATAAACTCTAAAGCCGTGTGTCCTGCCCGAGGCACAATGGTCCATTGTTAGGGTTTGTCATTTCATAAGCATATTTTCATTCAATAAAACATTGGACGTTTCGTATTCAAATTGTGTGTTCGCTTATATTTTTCTTTACTTTTATAGCTATGGGTTCTCACACACACCCACATAATACACTGCAGATCCATATCCACTCTAGATCCTATTGATAACGACTCTGTTATTGCTAAAGAAGAGAAGGTGACGAAGATTGTGAAGTGCCTAGAGAACTTGCCAGATTACTAGAGCAAGAAGAGAAGACTATACAGCCGCACGAAGAGCCAATTGAGGTTGTGAACATAGGTACCGACGAAGAAAAGAAAGAGATCAAGATAGGGGCTGAATTAGAGGATGCTGTCAAACAAAGATTGATTCAGATGTTACGAGACAATGTTGAGATCTTTGCTTGGTCCTACGAAGATATGCCTGGGCTCGATACTGATATTGTGGTCCACCGTCTACCGATCAAAGAAAATAGTCCCCCGGTTAAACAGAAGTTACGAAGAAGCAGACCTGACATGGCTCAGAAAATCAAAGAAGAGGTCGAGAAACAATTCAACGCTGGGTTCCTGAAAGTAGTGAGTTATCCGCCATGGATTTCCAACATAGTACCCGTACCCAAGAAGGATGGAAAGGTCAGAATGTGTGTAGACTATAGAGATTTGAATCGAGCAAGTCCTAAGGATGATTTTCCCTTGCCACATATTGACATTCTAGTTGATAGTACCACGCAATGCAAGGTGTTCTCCTTCATGGATGGTTTCTCAGGTTATAATCAGATCAAGATGGCACCCAAAGACATGGAAAAGACAACTTTCACTACGCCTTGGGGCACCTTCTGTTACCAGGTCATGCCGTTTGGGTTGAAGAACGCTGGGGCAACATACCAACGTGTGATGGTAGCTTTGTTCCACGATATGATCCACAAAGAAATAGAAGTTTATGTTGATGATATGATTGCAAAGTCCAACACTGAAGAAGAACATCTGGTACATTTGCAGAAGTTGTTTGATAGGTTGAAGAAGTACAAGCTGAGACTGAATCCGAACAAGTGTACCTTTGGCGTAAGGTCTGGTAAGCTGATGGGTTTCGTTGTTAGTAGTAAAGGTATTAAAGTCGATTCTGCAAAGGTAAAAGCTATACAAGAGATGCCTTCTCCGCGAAACGAGAAAGAAGTTAGAGGATTCCAGGGACGTCTGAACTACATTGCTAGATTTATCTCCCATCTGACCGCTACTTGTGAACCAATCTTCAAGTTGTTGAGGAAAGATCAGGTAGTAAAGTGGAATGACCAATGTCAAGAAGCCTTTGACAAAATTAAGAAGTACCTGCAAGAACCTCTAATCATGATACCACCTACTGAAGGAAGACCTCTAATCATGTACTTAACAGTGTTAGAGAACTCGATGGGGTGCGTACTGGGGCAACATGACGAGTCCGGTCGAAAAGAGCATGCAACCTTAGCAAAAAGTTTACCGACTGTGAAACAAGATACTCACTGCTCGAGAAAACTTGCTGTGCTTTGGCATGGGCTGCTCGCCGATTGAGACAGTATATGTTGAACTATACCACTTTGTTGATTTCTAGAATGGATCCTATCAAGTACGTGTTCGAAAAACCCGCTCTCTCTGGACGAATAGCAAGATGGCAAATGATATTAACAGAGTATGACATCCAATACACAACACAGAAAGCAATAAAAGGAAGTGTAGTGGCAGACCATTTGGCTCAACAAGCTGTGGACGACTATCAATCCATGAGTTTTGAATTCCCAGATGAAGATGTTATGCTTGTTTCTGATTATGAACAACCTGGCCCGGATGAAGGACCTGAACCAGGATCCCTGTCGCGGGGAAAAATCGTTGTCTTTTTTCTGATGAGACACCTGATGCCTTCTTTGGGCTCGAGTGCTCAAAAAAATGATTTTTCTTTTGTACGGACCAAACTTTTTATTGTTTCCAAAGGAGGAAAAGGAAAAAAGTTGCAATAACCTAAAAAACAGGTGCAAAGCCCAAAACTAAAAGCAATGCACAAGTGGGGGAGAGATTCCGGGTAAGAGGGTTGGTTATACGAAGGGAAGGTATTAGCACCCAACGTATCTATAGTACTCTATAGGTTTCTTTGTTTTGTTTATTCCATTCTTGTTATGGTGGAGGTTCTTGTGAAATAGGAGGGACCTAAGGTGTTTGTTTGATTATGCTCGCAAAGATCATCGTGATCCTCTGCATACATATCCCTTAGAGGGAATCAGAGCATCTGTAGCTCGGGGTCTACGGGTGCTAAGGTTTGAATGGTTTTTTTTGTTTTTGTTTTGCTCGCCAAGGATACGACCTTGTGCCTACGTATTCTCAAAGGGATGTTGAGAAAGTCAGAGCAATCGTAGTTCCCACTTATGCTAGTGGAAGCAAAGGAAAATAGACAAATGTCATCTAAATGCTCGATGTATCTAATCTATATCATCACATACATCTGTTTGATTTTTGTTTGAAAATCTTTTCATTATAAGCCCTGGGCTGTGCCACTTATGGCGCTTAGAATGATAAAGATGTTTTTGTTGTTTAACCAGCCTTGTGGCAAAAACTTTCAATGAAGTCAGCCTTGTGACAAAAAGTTTTGATTAATCAGCCAGCCTTGTGGCAAAAGTTTCAATGAAGTCAGCCTTGTGACAAAAACTTTGATTAATCAGCCAGTATGGTGGCAAAACGGTTTGATTGATTAGCCAGCCTTGTGGCAAAAAAGAAATTTGATTGATTAGCCAACCTTGTGGCAAAAAAGTTTGATTGATTGTTTGTGATGATATAGAAGAGATACTCCTATCATAGAGATGATAAATGTCTAATCTCCTAGGGTATTTGATTTTGGATATTGGGAGATGCTTATAAGAAGCCCGTGGGTCCTTGTACGAAGCCCAAGAGGAGGCTATCCGAGGGTCCTTGCATTGTAAGCCCAAGAGGAGGCTATGGGACGGACAATCCAGGGTCCTTGCATTGTAAGCCCAAGAGGAGGCTATGGGAGGGACAAGTCGTTTGTACAAAGCCCAAGAGGAGGCATGGTATAGTTGGTTTGAGCTCTTAGAGCGATTTCACCGGGAAACCATACTCTATGTCCTAACCTAAACTAGGGAGATTCTTTGCACGAAGCCCAATAGGAGGCTATGGGGAACCTAGTGTTGTACTAAGTTGAACAAGTATATATAACACAAACACAAACATGAACAAGTATGAATAAATATGAACAAGTACATGAACAAATATGAGTAGTTACATATATATGACAAAGTGTGTGTATATAATGGAGTTTATGAAGGAAATATACCTGTAAGCATGATCCATTTGTATACACGGGGGCTCGGGACTCATACCCGGGGAGAGGCCCACTTGAGTATATTCAAAAGCTATGCAAACAAAATATTTACAAGAGGCTTTGGGACTTATACCTACATGGAGGCCCATGGTATTTTTGGGAAGATTTAAAGAAAACCTTCATTTTTTGATTTGTTATTAAAAGTTAAAAAAAACAAATTGATCGAGATATGTACAAAAAAGTGTATGTTCAAAAGGGGTGTACAATGAAATACCTAATTTCATGTACGGGAACGGGACTTATACCTATGTGGAGGCCCATGTTTTATTTTATAAAACATGGTTGATTGTTTTATTAACAGACGCGTCGTTTGAAAAACTGTTTGAAAGTTTGTTTTGAAAAAGTTTTTTGTACAAAGAAAAACTGTAAAAAGAAAAGAGGAAAGGGACTTATACTCTCTAATATTCGAGAGGCCCCTTTGTTTTGAAAATGAGTTGATCAATTAAAAAGATTTAATCAATAGTTTCCTTTGAAAATCAAAAAGAAATGGTTTATCGTTTTTGAAAAGAATCGCGATCGCTTGTTTTAAAACGATTTGAAATTGAAAGAAATCAAATTAATCAAGATAAACAAAAAGATTATACTTAATTAACACCTAAATGATTAGCGTTTGATCACAAAATATTTATAAGTGATTAAGTTTGAAAAATCAAAAGAAAAACAATATTTAAAGTGTTTAAAAATACTTAAAAACAAGTCATTTTAAACCTATTTAAAAATGTATCAAATAAATATTTTTTGATGATTCTTTTTTGGTATTCATAAAATATATATATTAAATGAATAGTGTTTAAAAAATGAAGCAAAAATGAATTGATTTGGTTAGTTAAATTAATTGATGAAGTTGTGAAGAAAAATGAGAAAAATAGTGGTAAAAAATAGGGTTTTGTCTCCACAAGGACTTGAACTCACGCCCTCTCTCTCACCAGCCAAAACACTTGCCAACTGAGCCACGCTTGTGGCTTGTTAATAACACGCGTTGAACTAAATATATTTTAAAACAAGTATTTGAATTTTCTGAATCAAAAATGGCGCCAAGAACACACCTTCAACTGATTTTTGAAAATCTTCGAAACTGAATGAAATTGATCAAGTAAAGGGTCCATCTCACTCGTTTTTTCATAAGGAACATGATGGTGACCTTTAATTTCATTTATTTTCACTCTAAAGCTATCAATTTTCTGATGAACACGAAGAACCCTAATATGACAAATCATTGTGAAATTGTGTATGATCATGATATGATGCAATTGATTGAGGGTTATTATTCAGTGATGGTGCAGAAACAAGATGGTAACTCAATTTTTCATTTATGATGCATGTATGAGAGAGTTTGAAGTTCATGTGTACATACCTAAAAAACGACCAAACTGAGAATTGAATTTTGATCTGGAGGTGTTACAGGTGCTTTGTATCGATCTGAATAGCATCAATGATGATTATGGAAGGTGTCTGGATGCTTGGAGCAATTTGAATTCACCTGTGCCAAGCTATGGAACCCGATCTGCAGAGCCTTTGGAGTGTGAATCGAATTTGAAGATTATGAGGTTACAGGTCATATGTGAGTGTTTGGATCATTCATATGAAGTATATGGAGGGTGTTAGAAGTGATAGTTTGGGCAGATATGGCTTGATGTGAGAATTGGCATGTTAAGGTTCATTTTATGCAAACATGGAGGTGAGATGGTGATTCTGAGTTTTAAGGTGTTTTTGGGTGTGTGAGTGATTCAAACACTTCCTAATTGATGTTTAGAAGTTGTTGGAATCATCACTTTGGCCAGAACTTGCAAGGGATGGAACTTGCACTTTCTCCTCTTTGAAACTCATGAAACTTGCAATTCAAGAAAGAAGAGAGAAAACCTATAATTGTGAGGTTTTGGTGTGATTTGAAGAGTGATTTGAACCTCTATTTATAGGCCAAGGATTCTGAATGCAGAGCTTTGCAACTTGCTTCTTCTTTGGTGATTTGGCATTTGGAGATAAAGTGGAATCTTTACATTTAATGCAAATGGTTAAAGTAACTAAACCATGGTTATTTTGGCCAAGCTTCTTATCCTCTTCCATTCTGATCTCAAATCAGAAAATATCTACCAATTATTGCATCTATGCATCATTACTTGGATCATTTAGTAGAATAGTGCATAACTTTGGTAAAAATGGCTTATAATTTCATGCATAAGGACCTCTAATGACAAAATTCAAAACCATAGCTATGCTCCATGTTTTTTCATGCTCTTGGACATTTTGGAAAGCTCATATCACACACTTCAAAACCCTAGTTGAAAGTTTCTTCAAGACCTTTAAGGAAGTGGGTGAAAAAGATCCATGAACTTTGAAGAAAATGAGATTTTAAGTGAAATTTTCATAAAGTTCCAACTTTGAAGCTCCATATCTCTTAAATGGTTGATCTTATGGAAAAAAATTATATGTGTCAAAGTTTTTTATTGGATCAAAATCTACAACTTTCATGTTGGAAGTTGTTTTCAGTTTGTAGGTGAAATTTTGAGTTATTCCCTTCCAAAGTTTGGAAAAAACCATGAAAAACACTTAGAAATTTTTCTAAGTATGGAAAGTCAAACTTTTGACTTTTTGATTCTTGATTGATTTTCTTGATTTTTCTTGATCAAATGACTTCATATATCATATATTGATGATTCAAAACTTCAAAAGTCATGGTTGACCAAAATTCTCCAAAAGTCAATGGTGATCTTGTACAGTTGACTTTTCAGACGAATCGTGTTTCTGGAGATTTCAAATGAAACAGGCTATCCTCACCAAATGAATGGTATGAATGGATCACATTGAAGCATTAGAGGATATTGAGCCATGGTTTGAGTTGTGGCACCATGTCCTGATTAAAAAGTCAGTGGTTCAGTGAATTAGGTCAAACACCCTAATTGTCGACCAGATGAAATTGATGACTGTGGATCTTGAATTGAGATGCAATTTCCATTGTATATTGTCATAGGGATTATTTGAGGATGATTGAAACATTTGATTGACCTCCTGGGGATTTTTAGGATTTCCCAAATGTGATCCCTGATTTTGGTCCCTGATAGTTCAAAATCCTAATCTGATGATTTGATAGCCTTTGATCCTGTTGAAATGAATCTCTGAGGACCAAATGTTGATTGTTGATGAAGATGGTTCCTTTAATATTAAGGGAAAACAAAACCCTAATTGATTTGTTACTTGTACTGATGAGTGATTTCTTGATTAAACCCTGCTGAGTCACAAGTAGCAAACACAAGCTATGCAATTTGTTAGAGATGCAAATGATGCATATGCAATGATATGAGGTGGTATCTTAGGTCAAAAATTGGGGTATGACAGATGCCCCTATTTATTTTTCTTCAACCTGAGAGATGAAGATTGAAAATCTTCGTTTTGATAGGGTGGAAGAGACTTAAATATCAGAAGACGCAAATTTTGGACCTAAGATACCAAAATTGCGAATGATGCAAGGATATCTTTACCGAGGGATATCAAAAACTGACTCCACTGGGGACAAGAGATCGGGAAGGATGTCTCAATCCATTTTAGGAAGAGAATCCGTTTTTTCTTTTTCGGGAAAGCAAGTGTATGCTTCACCGGGGAATGATAGCTTTGTAAGAAAAGCTTACCTATCGACATTACCGACTATCAGCACAAGGATAGACTTGTTAATAATGCGAAGGTGAAAGGTATGAAACTGTATTACCGACTATCAGCATTGTGATAGACTTGACAAGGTAAAAAGAGTTTCAAAGGTTCGGTTAATATTACCGACTATCAGCCTTGTGATAGACATGTTAAATAATATAACCAGAACAAAAGGTTACCGACTATCAGCCTTGTGATAGCGGGTTTGAAGACATGATCAATTATCAGCCGAGTGATAAAATGATCCTGGAGACTTTGTTAGGGAAATTACTGGTTATTCAGCCTTGTGAACAGTAATAAGGCCCTGATTGCCAAATGGTCTTCATGATTGATTTCCTAGAGAGGAAAATCTTTGAAAGAAACATAAACTGCTCAGATGATGAGGCTATTGTTTATGGTTCGTTTTTTTACGACTCTTTTTGAGGAATCGGAATTTGAATCTTTTGGTAAAGACATGGTTCTATCCATGAATGAATTGGAAAGAAACAGTCAAACAAAACTTTGTACCCATGAGGAATGAACTCAACTGGGGATTTTCTCCTTCGTTTTGAGAGGAGAAACTGAAGCAACCTTCTTCCACGAGGGATGATCTCAGTGGGGAACTGGAGAAAGAAGATGTTATTTCTGCTTATGGGTGACAACCTACTTGGAGAGATGACACGCCCATACCTGTTTCTTTTTCTTTTCTTTTTTCTTTTTTTCTTCTTTTTTTTTTTTGAGGATAAATATATCCTAAACAAATGAATATTGAAAAATGCAAGAATTCATAAATGATGCAAATATGTATGCATGATGAATGTCATGAATGTAGCGTGCATGCTGACGATACTGACAGACAAAGGAGTATATACTGGAGAAGGACCAACGTCGCAACCTAACCAGATACTTGGCAAATGTTCTTCAACAAGGTGTAGATAACACAGGTGATGAATGGTGTTGCGTGCTTTCAACTTCTCTGGGGAAGATAAGCATCTTTTCTCATTGAGATGGAAGAACCTTTTCACTGGAGATGGAAAATCTTCGTCACTGGGGATAAAAGACCTTCTTTACTAGGGATAGAAGAGCTTTTCCTATCATAATCTTTGATTCATCCTACGGAGATAGCTGTTGAAGTTCCTTTTGTTGTTCACAACTCAAAGGAAAATTTCGCTTTTATTTTGAAAAAGGAAAGTAAATTCATTTAAAACTTTTTTTTCTTTTTTCTTTCAAAAGTGAATAACACAATTAAAGCGTCATTTTGCAAGCTAAAAGAAATTAGAGATTGCAAACAAACGGGCACAAGGCTCAAATTTATTTAATAGGATGGTAATCAGCTAAAGGCGTGATTCCATGGAGTATTTACAAAAGTTGGAAATGGTAATTATGCGGAAAAGGCTACATTGAAAGCAATAACCACTATTTCCCCAACAACTTTGAGTTCCAACTGTGCTTGTCGCTTCAGATTGGCGATGATTTGATTGAAGATCCTTGGATGAAAAGACTCTTCAAATGACGAAGCATGGACTGATGCAGTTACTTTGTCATAAATCCTTAATTTTTGCCTAGATTGCCCTTTCAGGTTTTCAATCTACCAGGATGAATTTTTTTCTGTTTATTCTCTCTAATTTTTTCCTGGACCGCCCTTTCGGGTTTTCAGTCCACCGAGACGCTCATTTTTGCCTAAGTCGCCCTTTGCGGGTTTTCGACTTACCGGGCTGTTCTTTTTTTTTTTAGACAAAGTATTTCTTGACTGCATCAGCATTCACAGGATGTGGGAGTTCATCACCATCCATGGTTGCAAGAGTCATGGCGCCGCCAGAAAATGTTCTTTTGACAACATACGGGCCTTCGTAATTAGGAGACCATTTGCCCCTAGAATCTGGTTGAAAAGACAAGATCTTTTTAAGCACGAGGTCGCCTTCTTGAAATTCACGAGGTCGAACCTTTTTGTTGAAAGCTTGTTTCATCCTTGCTTGGTATAACTGTCCATGGCATAGAGCAGTCATATGTTTTTCTTCGATTAAGTTCAACTGATCGTATCTGCTTTGACACCATTCAGCCTCTGATAACTTAGTCTCCATGAGGACTCTCATTGATGGTATTTCAACTTCTACGGGGAGCACAGCTTCCATGCCGTATACTAGAGAAAGGGGAGTTGCCCCTGTTGAAGTACGCACTGAAGTACGGTACCCATGTAAAGCAAATGGCAGCATTTCATGCCAGTCTTTGTAAGTGACGACCATTTTATGGACGATCTTCTTAATATTCTTGTTGGCGGCTTCAACGGCGCCGTTCATTTTTGGTCTGTAAGGAGAAGAGTTATGATGCTCAATCTTGAATTCCTCACACAATTCTTTCATCATTTTATTGTTCAAGTTTGAACCATTGTCAGTAATGATCTTGCTGGGAATACCATATCGGCAAATGATGTTATTCTTGATAAACCTCACAACCACTTGTCTTGTAACATTGGCGTAAGATGCTGCTTCGACCCATTTTGTGAAGTAATCAATAGCTACCAAGATGAAACGATGACCGTTTGAAGCTTTCGGTTCGATCATTCCAATCATGTTGATACCCCACATGGAGAAAGGCCATGGAGATGAGAGAACGTTGAGTAGAGTCGGTGGTACATGGATCTTATCTGCGTAGATCTGGCACTTGTGACATCTTTTCACGTGTTTATAACAGTCAGATTCCATTGTCAACCAATAGTATTCTGCTCTTAAGATCTTTTTGGACATTGCATGCCCATTTGAATGAGTTCCAAAGGACCCTTCATGCACTTCATGCATTAACATGTCTGCTTCGTGTCTGTCCACGCATCTGAGCAAAACCATGTCGAAGTTTCTTTTGTATAGCACATCTCCGTTCAAGAAGAAACTGCCAGAAAGTCTCCTTAGAGTTTTCTTATCTTTGTTTGATGCCCCAAGCGGGTACTCCTGAGTTTGAAGGAAGCGTTTGATGTCGTGGAACCACGGTTTATCATCGATGACTGCTTCAGTTGCAAACACATAGGCAGGTCTTTCAAGGTGCGTAATTCTGACTTTAGGCATATCATTCCAATGATTGACTTTGAACATGGAAGATAGAGTAGCCAAGGCATCTGCCATTCGATTCTGATCTCGAGGTATATGATGCAATTCCACCTTGTTGAAGAAAGTCAACAGACGTCTTGCATAATCTCTGTAAGGAATCAAACCAGGGTGGTAAGTTTCCCATTTGTCTTTGATTTGGTTGATCACGAGGGCTGAATCTCCATATATGTCGAGGATCTTGATCCTTAAGTCAATGGCTTCTTCGAGACCCATGATACAAGCTTCATATTCTGCGATGTTGTTGGTACAATCAAATAGCAGTCTGGCGGAAAATGGGATATGAGTACCCTTGGGAGTGATGATGATCGCCCCAATTCCATTGCCAAAAGCGTTTACTGCTCCATCGAAAATTAGGCCCCATCTTGATCCAGGCTCAGGACCTTCTTCGGGTAACGGTTCGTCACAATCTTTCATCTTCAAGTACAAGACATCTTCATCAGGAAAGTCAAACTTGAGAGATTGATATTCATTAATTGGTTGATGCGCCAAATGATCGGCGAGAATGCTTCCTTTGACCGCTTTTTGAGCACGGTATTCAATGTCATATTCGGATAACAGCATTTGCCATCGGGCAATCCTTCCTGTTAAGGCGGGCTTTTCAAAGACATACTTAATCGGATCCATTTTGGAGATTAACCAAGTAGTATTGTTGATCATGTACTGGCGGAGACGTTTTGAAGCCCAAGCCAAAGCACAACATGTTTTTTCGAGCATGGAGTAACGAGACTCACAGTCTGTGAATTTCTTACTCAGGTAATAGATGGCATGCTCCTTCTTACCGGTTTCATCTTGCTGTCCAAGCATACAACCCATGGATTCTTCCAACACAGTAAGGTACATGATTAATGGTCTTCCTTCAACTGGAGGAATCAATATTGGTGGTTCTAACAGGTATTCCTTGATACTGTCGAACGCTTTCTGGCAATCTTCAGTCCATACAACCCCTTGATCTTTGCGGAGAAGCTTGAAAATTGGCTCACAAGTAGCAGTCATTTGAGAGATAAATCTGGAGATATAGTTCAATCGTCCGAGAAATCCTCTTACTTGCTTTTCAGTCTTTGGTGCAGGCATCTCTTGAATAGCTCTGACTTTGTCGGGATCCACTTCAATACCTCTTTGGCTGACAATGAAACCCAAGAGTTTTCCAGATCTAACCCCAAAAGTACATTTGTTAGGATTCAAGCGAAGCTGATATTTCCTTAGTCGTTGAAACAAATTCAAAAGGTATTCAATATGTTCTTCTTCTGTGCTGGACTTGGCTATCATGTCGTCCACATAAACTTCAATTTCTTTATGCATCATGTCATGAAAGAGAGTAGTCATTGCCCTTTGGTAAGTTGCGCCTCCATTCTTTAATCCAAACGGCATCACTTTGTAGCAAAAGGTACCCCATGGGGTGATGAAAGATGTCTTCTCCATGTCTTCAGGAGCCATCTTGATCTGATTATAACCGGAGAACCCGTCCATGAAGGAAAAGACGTTAAACTTAGCGGTGTTATCAACCAGCATGTCGATATGTGGTAATGGAAAGTCATCTTTTGAACTGGCTTTGTTCAAGTCACGGTAGTCAACACACATTCTGACTTTGCCATCTTTCTTCGGAACTGGCACTATGTTGGCCAACCATTGAGGATACTCAGAGGTGACTAGAAAACCTGCATCGAGTTGCTTTTGAACTTCCACTTTGATTTTGTTAGCCATATCGGGGTGAGTCCTCCGCAATTTCTGCTTAACCGGCGGACATTCTGGCTTCAATGGCAAGTAATGCTGAACAATATTGGTATCCAACCCAGGCATGTCTTGGTAGGACCAGGCAAACACGTCAACATATTCTTTGAGAAGGTCTGTCAACTTACTCTTGATATCAGCATCAAGCAGCGATCCAATGGTCACTTCTTTTTTGTCTTCTTCAGAACCCAAGTTGATCTTTTCTAAAGGCTCTTTGTGAGGCAAAATGGCTCTTTCCTCGTGCTTAAGTAATCGAGAGATCTCGTCCGGGATCTCCTCTTCTTCCTCTTCTTCGGCTTCGAACACAGGAAACTCAAAGTTGGGAGAGGGCATAGGGTTATTGCATTCAATGGGTTTATCAATAGTAAATCTGCACATGTGATTTATATTTACTTCAGAAAATTTATGAATGCAGGAGTGTATGCAGATTTTTTTTTGAAAAAGTTTTTTTTTATTTTTATTTTGGTTTTTTTAGGATTACCATTTCCAGAAAAAAGCAAAAATAAAACATATAATGTAGGGAATGCAAAATGACACTTTATTTATGATTCATTTTTGAAACAAAGCCCTAAACACAAACTCATTTGTCTTGGGCAGGACAAAGAGGGAAACTTTAAAACAAAAGCCCTATACACAAAGTTATTTGGGCGGAACATTTAAAAGCAAAGCCCTATAAAACATCTCTCTGCTTTGGGCAAGGCAGGAGGTCAAAATAACAGCGAGGTGATTACTTTGAGCGGCGAACAACATTCGGAACGTCGACAGCTTTCCAGTAGCAACGAACTCCTCTGTGTATTATGTATTCAGGAAAATTCCCTTCAGAATTATCTTCAGTTTTGACATTGACCGCCGGTCGAGCAGGATTTGAAGGTCCTGGTTTGTCACCCTTGTTCTTTGTAGAGTTGAAACGGTCTTCTTCTACTTCTTGAAGAGCAAAAGACGAGTCACAATCTTCAGAATTTTCAGGATGTATTTCCCAGTCTTCAGGACGAAGAGACTCATTGTCAGCGACACTTTCCGAGTCAGTTGCGGGACCATCTTCCCCTTCATCTTCAAAAATGGCATTTATGTGATAATAACCATCTTCAGGATTATAAACCTTGGTAGATGCATTGAAGCTGAAATCTTCAGTAATTTCAGGCTGCTGAGAAAATTGACAGGGCTGATAAGCCTCTTCTGGTTGACTATTATATTCAAAGGAATCTCCCCATCCAGTTGGTTGAATATCTTCAATGGCAATCTTTGAACTTTCAGGTGCAGTGTATTTCACCATATAATCAAATTTGCCACTTGGTTGTCCCAAGGTGTCCCAGATCTCTGCAGGAATAGGCTCAATTTCTTTGCCTTTAGTTTTCTCATATGGTTCTTCCTGAGATATATATCCCGAGTCATTGAGATAACATTTCCATTCTTCTTCAGGATCAGGTAAACCTTCTTCGATGCATTCTTCGATAAGGACATTAACCTCTTGAGGAATCGGGTTAAGGAATCCTCCACTAATGAATGTTTCTTTGATCGGACGAAGGGTTTCATCCTTCTTGGTGCAGTTTGAGAATGTTGGTGAACATCTGAGACCTGCTCTGGTTTCATTCTTGGTAGGGATCACAACTTGCCCCCAGCCAGTGGTAGTTCCATCTTTTACTACTTTTACTGCCTCTTTGTAAGAAGAGATTGATGCTTTCTTCTTGGAAGATTCATCTTCTAAAGAGAGACCTTGGAACTGAGTTCCTTCCACATCATCAGCACTGATAAAAGAGAAATTGGATAAATGGCTCACCATCAAGGCTTGTTCCCCACTTATTGTTACCAATTTTCCATTTGTTACAAATTTTAACTTTTGATGGAGCGTAGAAGTTACTGCCCCTGCTTCATGGATCCATGGTCGTCCTAACAGACAGCTATAAGCAGCTTGAATGTCCATGACCTGGAAGGTGATTTGAAATGTATGTGGACTAATTGTCATGGGAAGGTTGACTTCACCGATAACAGATTTTCGCGATCCATCAAATGCTTTGACTACTACACCACTGAACTTCATAGGCATTCCTTGGTAAGACAAGCGAGCAAGAGTCGTCTTTGGCATCACATTCAAGGAAGATCCGGTGTCTACTAGCACATTTGACAAAGAGTCTGACTGACAGTTCATAGAAATGTGCAAAGCAAGATTGTGATTTTTTCCCTCCTCGAGGAGTTCTTCATCACAGAAGCTTAAATTGTTGCAAGCTGTTATGTTAGCTATTATCCCATCAAAGTGATCAACAGTCACATCATGATCGACAAAAGCTTGATCCAAGACCCTCATCAGGGCTTCCCTGTGGGCTTCAGAGTTTAAAAGCAATGAAAGTATTGAGATTTTTGAAGGAGTCTGCATAAGCTGATCCACAATCTTGTATTCACTTCTTTTGATAAGCTTCAAAATTTCATCAAAGTCAGGATTGACATTGGCTCCACTGGATTGACCAACATCAATGTTTGTATTACTGACAGGAGTTTCCTCAGGATTCCCCACTGGTGTATTGACAGGATTTTGCCCTGTTGCAGGAGCAATAGGCTGCTTTGGAGGTAGTGGAGTATACACACGTCCACTTCTTGTTACGCGACTCACATCAGCGATGTTTACGACAGATGAAAGAGTAGGCAAAGGAACTTCTTGTCCATTCTTTATCATTGTTGCATTGTAGTTGTAGGGAACTACCTTGTCAGAGTCATAAGGAACAGGTCCAGGTAGACAAATGATCAAAGGAGCAATAGGAACCCTTGGCTTGTTGTAGGTAACTTCTATGCGCTCAGGCATGTTGAAATGAGGAACGATGACGTTAACTTTAGGCATTTCCGAGTTGATATCTGAGACTAAAAGCTCATGCGGATAACATCCTATCATGTTAACTTCATTTTCATCCCTATTTCTGTAGATCTGAATAGTACCATTATCAAACAGAACTTGGAGATCTCTTCTCACAATCGAACATCCATGAGGATCTACACAACATATGCTACAGGAACCGTAGTGATGCTGGCGAAAACTCGGCCCTCGACAGAGAGTGGCGTGCATTTGTACCAAATCTGCTCTCGAGAAATTGATATTATAGACTCGGTATGGACCAGGACATCCGTACACCATGTTTACAACATGCCCTCCATGATTAGGCAGCGGATTTGCTTGCACATTTGGATTCAAATTTCTGAAAGAAAGGAGATTAGATCTAACCAACCTCTGAACTTCATATTTCAAAGCTATGCAATGCTCAAGGTCATGGCCAGGTGCTCCTTGATGATAAGGGCATGAGACCTCAGCTTTGTACCACCATGGAAGTTTCTCAGGTACTGGTGGTGGCGCTCTAGTTTGAACGAGACCTTTTTCAATCAATGCAGGGTACAATTCTGTGTAGGTCATCGGAATCGGATCGAACTGTGGAGCTCTTTGCACACGATTCTGATTATTGTTGAACTGCTGAGCCTGTTGTCGAGGCTGTTGTTGTTGAAACTGCGGGGTAAATCCCAGATTCGGTGCTGTATTAACGACTGGCGCAATAGCAGCAATCTGTTGTTGACGATTGATGTTTCCTCTTGGCTTTCCTTGGGATACCATGTCAACACTCTGTTCTTTCTTCTTTTGGAAACCACTTCTGAACTTTTTGGTTCCGCTTGAAGATCCACCTTCTTTAGTTAGACGTCCTGTTCGGACTCCTTCTTCTAGACGCATCCCCATGTTTACCATTTCGGTGAAATCACTTGGAGCACTAGCAATCATGCGTTCATAATAAAACGGGCCAAGAGTATTCAAGAAGATCTTTGTCATCTCTTTCTCTTTTAACGGTGGATTAATCTGAGCAGCAGTTTCTCTCCATCGTTGGGCATATTCTTCGAAAGCTTCATGATCTTTCTGAGCCATGGATCGGAGCTGATCTCTATCCGGAGCCATATCCGAGTTGTATTTGTATTGTCGGACAAAGGCCTCGCCTAGGTCGTTGAAAGTCCGAATATTGGTGCTATCGAAACCTGTGTACCACTTCAGTGCGGCACCAGTCAAACTGTCTTGAAAGTAATGGATGAGCAACTGATGATTATCTGCATAGGTAGACATCTTTCTGGCATACATTACAAGATGACTTTGTGGACAAGAACTACCTTTGTACTTTTCAAAGTCAGGGACCTTGAATTTAGCTGGTATTTGTACACTGGGAACCAAACATAGCTCCTGGGCATTCTTCCCAAACAAATCTTTTCCACGAATAGCCTTGACTTCCAGTTGGATCTTGTTGAACTGTTCTTGGAGATCTTCCACAAGATTACGCTGATTCGTGCTATCACCTTGATCATGATAAATCTCATTGCCATCATAAGGAACAGTGTGAACTGTAGGGGTCGGAACTGTCATGGTGGGTTGAGAAAGTGCCATAGTGATCTGGGAAAAAGTTACCCCTGAATGTGGAATAAATGCTGAACCTTGTGCGGCAGGCGCTTCAGTTGTAGCTGTTTGAACCCCAGAGAAATTATGGCGGAAACCTGTACCAAAGCTGAAAGGCGAGCCCCAACCTTCTGGCATGGAGAAAGATGGAATGTTGAATGCAACTGTAGAAACTGGAGTAGTGACTTCAGATGTTACTGTTGCTTGACTGTTGGGCGGTGGCTGCTGATTCTGTGCGGCCATTAAAGAGTCAACCAGAGTAGTGAGACTTTCCAACTTTTCCTGAAGGGTGGTCACTGTACCACGGAGCTCAATGTTCTCTTGTTCAGAGTGTTCCATTACTCTTCTTCTGCTTGAACGAGTATTGTATCTGTGATCTGATTGCGAGCGCGGTCGAGAAACTTTGAGACGCGACAGCTTGACGATCTATTGGAGAAAGATCCAAAAGATGAGACTCTATACAACAGACTCGATATGCAGAATGATGTATGCAAAAAGAAATTTATGATTTTTCCAAATATTTTAAAGATTATTTCCTTGCAAACATTTGAACACAAACAATTCTTTTATTGAATAAATGGGAAAGGTTACAACATTGGAGCGTAGCTCCTTACAAAAGCAAATGATAAATGAAAATCTAAACAAATCCTAAGCATCTTCATCAGACGAAGAACCAAATGCATTATGCAGCTTGAGCTTCATGATTTCTTTCCCATAGTGAGCTTTCAACTCGGCCTTTTCAGCCCTCAGCTTGTCAACAACATTCTTCCAATTGTCAGGCATCGGAGCGTTGCTTGTCGAGGCTTCAAGATTTTTCTTGCTTTCTTTGATGTATCTTCTGATTGCAGCGTCTTTCCGACGAATCTTCTCATCTTTACTCATGAGCCAACCATCTTGATAATAGAGAGTTTCTTCGTGGTCTTTCACCCTTTTCTTCAACTTTCTATTTTCGTCATCAGTTTTACGAAACTTTTCTTCCCAAGAGTCCTTTTCTAACCTCATCTTGGCTAAAATCTCCTGGTACTCTTCCACAGTGTTAATGGGAACATTGGGTAGTTGAGATACCACAGGGAACATGGGTTTTTCATAATCATAAGGCATTTGAAACTCCTTTGCTCTTTTCTTTACCCAGCAGGTGTAGGCATTTGTAGCAATGCAGTTTCTTACCTCACCTTTTCCTTTTCTTCGGACGTCATACCAGGCTCTCACCATTCTTGTTTTCAACCCTTGAGGATCCTCCCC
Organism: Vicia villosa; assembly: GCF_029867415.1. Classification (NCBI taxonomy): domain Eukaryota; kingdom Viridiplantae; phylum Streptophyta; class Magnoliopsida; order Fabales; family Fabaceae; genus Vicia; species Vicia villosa. Next base: position 57,860,860 of record NC_081184.1, on the reverse strand, counting down.
TTCTTGGTAGAAGTAGCTTTCCACTGCGAGACCAACAGGTTTAACTGAATTTGCATACCCGAGTTGTCGTCGGGCCAAAACCGGATTGTAGTTAATTCCTCCTTGTGTACCAATGAGGGGTACGTTGGCGAATTCTCCACAACTATCAATGATTTCTGTGCCGCAACGAGCCAGAGTATACCAATGGATATCATTATTAGTAAGGGACATAAGTCTTCGAGGCCAATGCAAACCTTCTCGGTTTTCCGTGAAAATATGAGACTTAGGTAAGTGTGAAATTATCCATTTGTACAAAAGAGGTGCACAACATACAATGATTCCACCACCTTGGCGATTTTTGTGATGAATAGAGAAATACATGTCACCAAGCAAAGTCGGAACAGGATTTCCAATCAGAAAGATCTTTATGGCGTTGATATCAACAAAGTCGTTGATGTTGGGAAACAGAACCAACCCATAGATGAGCAAGGCTAATACAGCTTCAAAAGCTATCATGCTACCAGTTTCAATGAAATCAAAGGCTTTCTTTATTAGAAACTGCGAAGTCAAACCCGGAAGGTTTCCTTTGGTAGTCCAATTGCTTTCTATTTCAGATTTCTTCAAGTGGATACCTGCTGCAATGGCTGGTGACTTAGGAATGGCTTCCAAACCATTGGAAGGTATTTTGTCAGACACAGGAATACCCAAAAGATTGGCATATTCTTCCAAGGTTGGTACCAACTGATAGTCTGGAAAGGTGAAACCCCGGTAGACGGGATCATAGAACTGAACCAGAGTTTTGAGAAGTCCTTCATCAACATGAGTGTTCAAGATAGGCAAAAGCTTTCCATGGCTTTTCCTAAAATCGGAAGGATCTTGTACAAAAGATGCTAACTCTTTCAGTCTTTCCACATTAGGTGCTTTGAAACCGTACTTCTTGGTATGTCTCTTTACCCACTCCATAATTTAATCCTATAATGTTTGCAAGGAAAATTTCTCTAATTTTGGAAAAAATCATGATGTGTTTTTTTTTTGAAAAGATGAATTTGAATGAATGTATGAATGCATGGATGCATGAATGCCACATATTCAAACATGGTAAGGCAAACATGATAATGCAAACATGGTAGTTCAAACATAGTTCTACAAACATGGTTATTCAAACATAGTACACACAGGTTCAAAGATCCAGCGTCACGAGCATGAGGTCAGAGAACCAAACATGGGATAGTACTAGGGTTTATCACCTGCAAAACATGTTCTACTGATACGTCAGAGTCTACATTTTTCTTTCGGATATTACAGGCTTGCACAACTGAACTTGTGAGCCAGCAATATTCTCAAGAAAAACTCGTCTGAGTGTGGTTCTCCGCATGACAACTAATCCAAGTCTACACCTGAATAGTTTCTGCACCACAACCTAATAAGGCCAGGATGGGTTATGGGTTCTACAGCCAACTCAGCTTCTACAGTTCAATGAAAGAAATAATGTCTTCGCAACTGAACTTGCTAAACATATACTACCAACAAGGAACCTCCACTGAGCGGAAGGATTCTCATGCTGACTTTTTAAGGACTGAACTCCTTGTATGCCATACATGACTATACCCTCCACCTAATTCTTATGTGTACTTAATCCGGGTTAGGATTTGTCCATAATGTATCACTTGTAACAGAATCACACAAGTAACAGAACAAAAGAACCACACATGTAACAAGAATAAAATAAAAACAAAACAAAAAGAAATAACCCTTTCTTTGGAAACAATAAAAAGCATCTTCCCCAGTGAAGTCGCCATTTTTCTGTCGCGGGGAAAAATCGTTGTCTTTTTTCTGATGAGACACCTGATGCCTTCTTTGGGCTCGAGTGCTCAAAAAAATGATTTTTCTTTTGTACGGACCAAACTTTTTATTGTTTCCAAAGGAGGAAAAGGAAAAAAGTTGCAATAACCTAAAAAACAGGTGCAAAGCCCAAAACTAAAAGCAATGCACAAGTGGGGGAGAGATTCCGGGTAAGAGGGTTGGTTATACGAAGGGAAGGTATTAGCACCCAACGAATCTATAGTACTCTATAGGTTTCTTTGTTTTGTTTATTCCATTCTTGTTATGGTGGAGGTTCTTGTGAAATAGGAGGGACCTAAGGTGTTTGTTTGATTATGCTCGCAAAGATCATCGTGATCCTCTGCATACATATCCCTTAGAGGGAATCAGAGCATCTGTAGCTCGGGGTCTACGGGTGCTAAGGTTTGAATGGTTTTTTTGTTTTTGTTTTGCTCGCCAAGGATACGACCTTGTGCCTACGTATTCTCAAAGGGATGTTGAGAAAGTCAGAGCAATCGTAGTTCCCACTTATGCTAGTGGAAGCAAAGGAAAATAGACAAATGTCATCTAAATGCTCGATGTATCTAATCTATATCATCACATACATCTGTTTGATTTTTGTTTGAAAATCTTTTCATTATAAGCCCTGGGCTGTGCCACTTATGGCGCTTAGAATGATAAAGATGTTTTTGTTGTTTAACCAGCCTTGTGGCAAAAACTTTCAATGAAGTCAGCCTTGTGACAAAAAGTTTTGATTAATCAGCCAGCCTTGTGGCAAAAGTTTCAATGAAGTCAGCCTTGTGACAAAAACTTTGATTAATCAGCCAGTATGGTGGCAAAACGGTTTGATTGATTAGCCAGCCTTGTGGCAAAAAAGAAATTTGATTGATTAGCCAGCCTTGTGGCAAAAAAGTTTGATTGATTGATTGTTTGTGATGATATAGAAGAGATACTCCTATCATAGAGATGATAAATGTCTAATCTCCTAGGGCATTTGATTTTGGATATTGGGAGATGCTTATAAGAAGCCCGTGGGTCCTTGTACGAAGCCCAAGAGGAGGCTATCCGAGGGTCCTTGCATTGTAAGCCCAAGAGGAGGCTATGGGAGGGACAATCCAGGGTCCTTGCATTGTAAGCCCAAGAGGAGGCTATGGGAGGGACAAGTCGTTTGTACAAAGCCCAAGAGGAGGCATGGTATAGTTGGTTTGAGCTCTTAGAGTGATTTCACCGGGAAACCATACTCTATGTCCTAACCTAAACTAGGGAGATTCTTTGCACGAAGCCCAATAGGAGGCTATGGGGAACCTAGTGTTGTACTAAGTTGAACAAGTATATATAACACAAACACAAACATGAACAAGTATGAACAAATATGAACAAGTACATGAACAAATATGAGTAGTTACATATATATGACAAAGTGTGTGTATATAATGGAGTTTATGAAGGAAATATACCTGTAAGCATGATCCATTTGTATACACGGGGGCTCGGGACTCATACCCGGGGAGAGGCCCACTTGAGTTTATTCAAAAGCTATGCAAACAAAATATTTACAAGAGGCTTTGGGACTTATACCTACATGGAGGCCCATGGTATTTTTGGGAAGATTTAAAGAAAACCTTCATTTTTTGATTTGTTATTAAAAGTTAAAAAAAACAAATTGATCGAGATATGTACAAAAAAGTGTATGTACAAAAGGGGTGTACAATGAAATACCTAATTTCATGTACGGGAACGGGACTTATACCTATGTGGAGGCCCATGTTTTATTTTATAAAACATGGTTGATTGTTTTATTAACAGACGCGTCGTTTGAAAAACTGTTTGAAAGTTTGTTTTGAAAAAGTTTTTTGTACAAAGAAAAACTGTAAAAAGAAAAGAGGAAAGGGACTTATACTCTCTAATATTCGAGAGGCCCCTTTGTTTTGAAAATGAGTTGATCAATTAAAAAGATTTAATCAATAGTTTCCTTTGAAAATCAAAAAGAAATGGTTTATCGTTTTTGAAAAGAATCGCGATCGCTTGTTTTAAAACGATTTGAAATTGAAAGAAATCAAATTAATCAAGATAAACAAAAAGATTATACTTAATTAACACCTAAATGATTAGGGTTTGATCACAAAATATTTATAAGTGATTAAGTTTGAAAAATCAAAAGAAAAACAATATTTAAAGTGTTTAAAAATACTTAAAAACAAGTCATTTTAAACCTATTTAAAAATGTATCAAATAAATATTTTTTGATGATTCTTTTTTGGTATTCATAAAATATATATATTAAATGAATAGTGTTTAAAAAATGAAGCAAAAATGAATTGATTTGGTTAGTTAAATTAATTGATGAAGTTGTGAAGAAAAATGAGAAAAATAGCGGTAAAAAATAGGGTTTTGTCTCCACAAGGACTTGAACTCACGCCCTCTCTCTCACCAGCCAAAACACTTGCCAACTGAGCCACGCTCGTGGCTTGTTAATAACACGCGTTGAACTAAATATATTTTAAAACAAGTATTTGAATTTTCTGAATCAAAAATGGCGCCAAGAATACACCTTCAACTGATTTTTGAAAATCTTCGAAACTGAATGAAATTGATCAAGTAAAGGGTCCATCTCACTCGTTTTTTCATAAGGAACATGATGGTGACCTTTAATTTCATTTATTTTCACTCTAAAGCTATCAATTTTCTGATGAACACGAAGAACCCTAATATGACAAATCATTGTGAAATTGTGTATGATCATGATATGATGCAATTGATTGAGGGTTATTATTCAGTGATGGTGCAGAAACAAGATGGTAACTCAATTTTTCACTTATGATGCATGTATGAGAGAGTTTGAAGTTCATGTGTACTTACCTCAAAAACGGCCAAACTGAAAATTGAATTTTGATCTGGAGGTGTTACAGGTGCTTTGTATCGATCTGAATAGCTTCAATGATGATTATGGAAGGTGTCTGGATGCTTGGAGCAATTTGAATTCACCTGTGCCAAGCTATGGAACCCGATCTGCAGAGCCTTTGGAGTGTGAATCGAATTTGAAGATTATGAGGTTACAGGTCATATGTGAGTGTTTGGATCATTCATATGAAGTATATGGAGGGTGTTAGAAGTGATAGTTTGGGCAGATATGGCTTGATGTGAGAATTGGCATGTTAAGGTTCATTTTATGCAAACATGGAGGTGAGATGGTGATTCTGAGTTTTAAGGTGTTTTTGGGTGTGTGAGTGATTCAAACACTTCCTAATTGATGTTTAGAAGTTGTTGGAATCATCACTTTGGCCAGAACTTGCAAGGGATGGAACTTGCACTTTCTCCTCTTTGAAACTCATGAAACTTGCAATTCAAGAAAGAAGAGAGAAAACCTATAATTGTGAGGTTTTGGTGTGATTTGAAGAGTGATTTGAACCTCTATTTATAGGCCAAGGATTCTGAATGCAGAGCTTTGCAACTTGCTTCTTCTTTGGTGATTTGGCATTTGGAGATAAAGTGGAATCTTTACATTTAATGCAAATGGTTAAAGTAACTAAACCATGGTTATTTTGGCCAAGCTTCTTATCCTCTTCCATTCTGATCTCAAATCAGAAAATATCTACCAATTATTGCATCTATGCATCATTACTTGGATCATTTAGTAGAATAGTGCATAACTTTGGTAAAAATGGCTTATAATTTCATGCATAAGGACCTCTAATGACAAAATTCAAAACCATAGCTATGCTCCATGTTTTTTCATGCTCTTGGACATTTTGGAAAGCTCATATCACACACTTCAAAACCCTAGTTGAAAGTTTCTTCAAGACCTTTAAGGAAGTGGGTGAAAAAGATCCATGAACTTTGAAGAAAATGAGATTTTAAGTGAAATTTTCATAAAGTTCCAACTTTGAAGCTCCATATCTCTTAAATGGTTGATCTTATGGAAAAAAATTATATGTGTCAAAGTTGTTTATTGGATCAAAATCTACAACTTTCATGTTGGAAGTTGTTTTCAGTTTGTAGGTGAAATTTTGAGTTATTCCCTTCCAAAGTTTGGAAAAAACCATGAAAAACACTTAGAAATTTTTCTAAGTATGGAAAGTCAAACTTTTGACTTTTTGATTCTTGATTGATTTTCTTGATTTTTCTTGATCAAATGACTTCATATATCATATATTGATGATTCAAAACTTCAAAAGTCATGGTTGACCAAAATTCTCCAAAAGTCAATGGTGATCTTGTACAGTTGACTTTTCAGACGAATCGTGTTTCTGGAGATTTCAAATGAAACAGGCTATCCTCACCAAATGAATGGTATGAATGGATCACATTGAAGCATTAGAGGATATTGAGCCATGGTTTGAGTTGTGGCACCATGTCCTGATTAAAAAGTCAGTGGTTCAGTGAATTAGGTCAAAAACCCTAATTGTCGACCAGATGAAATTGATGATTGTGGATCTTGAATTGAGATGCAATTTCCATTGTATATTGTCATAGGGATTATTTGAGGATGATTGAAACATTTGATTGACCTCCTGGGGATTTTTAGGATTTCCCAAATGTGATCCCTGATTTTGGTCCCTGATAGTTCAAAATCCTAATCTGATGATTTGAAAGCCTTTGATCCTGTTGAAATGAATCTCTGAGGACCAAATGTTGATTGTTGATGAAGATGGTTCCTTTAATATGAAGGGAAAACAAAACCCTAATTGATTTGTTACTTGTACTGATGAGTGATTTCTTGATTAAACCCTGCTGAGTCACAAGTAGCAAACACAAGCTATGCAATTTGTTAGAGATGCAAATGATGCATATGCAATGATATGAGGTGGTATCTTAGGTCAAAAATTGGGGTATGACAATCCCGATGGACTATGGTTTTTGATGGAGCTTCGAATGCACTTGGCACTGGTATTGGCGCTGTGATTATCTCTCCCACAGGTGGACACACCCCGTTCACAGCAAGACTATGCTTCGACTGTACCAACAATATGGCCGAGTATGAAGCATGTATCTTGGGACTCAGAGCGGCTATCGACCTAACAATCAAGTTCTTGGAAGTATATGAGGATTCAACCTTAGTAATCAGTCAGATCAAAGGGGAATGGGACACAAAGCATCCTAATCTCATGCCTTATAAAGATTTGGTGCTATCTTTAATTCCACACTTCGAAGAGATTAATTTTGAACACATTCCCCGAGAGGAGAATCAACTGGCAGACGCGTTAGCTACTATGTCATCCATGTTCAAGGTCAGATGGGACAACGAGGCTCCTATAGGTATTATTGAAAGATATGACGAACCAACATACTGTTACGAGATAGTTACTGACGAGGTTGAAGAAAAACCATGGTTTCACGAAGTAAAAAGGTACCTCGAGACTCAAGAGTATCCTGAAGGGGCATCCATCAATGACAAGAAATTCTTAAGGAGGTTCGCATCCAAGTTTTTTTTGAGCAATGGAACCTTATACAAGCGTAATCATGATTCAACCTTGCTTCGTTGTGTGAACAAGAAGGAAGCAGAAGAGATCATGGAAGACATGCATGATGGTGCTTTTGGAACCCATTCTAGTGGACATACTATGGCTAAAAAGATTCTGAGAGCAGGTTACTACTGGTCCACTATGGAAGCTGATTGTCACCAACATTCTAGAACATGCCACAAATGTCAGATATACGCCGACAAAGTACACGTGCCTCCTGTTCCTCTAAACATTCTGACTGCCCCTTGGCCTTTTGCAATGTGGGGCATTGATATGATCGGAGAAATCAACCCTACCGCTTCCAACGGACACCGCTTCATCCTTGTGGCCATCGATTACTTCACCAAATGGGTAGAAGCTGCTTCATTCGCCTCCGTTACCAAGAACGTGGTGGCTCGATTCATTAAGCATAACCTCATTTGTCGGTATGGCATCCCCGAAAGGATTATCACAGGCAATGGTACCAATTTGAACAACAAAATGATTACTGAGCTCTGCACACAGTTCAACATCAAACACCACAATTCTTCTCCTTATAGACCAAAGATGAATGGCGCTATGGAGGCCACCAACAAAAATATAAAGAAGATTGTCCAGAAAATGACTATGACTTACAAGGATTAGCATGAAATGTTACCTTTTGCTCTTCATGGTTACCGTACCTCCGCACGTACATCAACTGGGGCAACCCCGTTCTCATTAGTCTATGGTATGGAAGCTGTGCTACCGATCGAAGTTCAGATCCCATCCTTGAGGATCATGAAAGAGGCAAAGCTAGATGAAAACGAATGGATTCAGACTCGACTAGACCAGATAAATCTGATTGACGAAAAGAGGCTTGCGGCTGTTTGTCATGGACAATTGTATCAGAAGCGTATGATCAAGGCATTCAACAAAAGAGTCAAACAACAAGTTTATCAGACTGGTGACTTGGTCATAAAGAGGATTATTCTACCACAAGGTTATCCTAGGGGCAAGTGGACTCCCACCTATGAGGGACCATTTGTAATCAAGAAGATTTTCTCTGGAGGAGCCATGATACTCACTACTATAGACGGAGAAGACTTTCCACAGCCTGTGAATGCAGACATAGTCAAAAAATACTACGCATAAATGCGACCCGCTAGGTCGACGTACCTAGGCAAAAGTAAGGGCATCCCGGCAAACCAAAAGGGTTTGGGCAAAAAGTAGGGATATATATAAAAAAAATATACACCCGGCAACTTGAAAACCCGAAAGGGCGACTTGGGAAAAAAGGGTATCCTGGTAGGCTGAAAACCTAAAAGGGCGGCCTAGGCAAAAGTTAAGGATTAAGCGTACGACTATGTCTCGTTCACATCATTCATCAATCAGATATATCTGCAACGTCAAGTTCAAAAGGCTCGGATTGATTCAATCATCTGTCTCCAACAAGCAAGGGATGAGATGCTCGAAGACATAATAGCAATAGCAGAGTTGAAACTCAATAGGATTGTTTCCACATAGCTATTTTTCTTTTGTTTTATTCTGTACCTTTTTCAAAAACACACAATATGTTTTTATTTTTGCCTATTCATGGCTTTCTTAATACAAGTTACTTTCTCTCTTTCGAGTTTTCATTTTTTTTCTTTTTTTTCGAATACGCAAACGTCCAATGATAATTTTGAATGAACATATGCATATGAACATGATTATCATTTATCTTTCCTTTCGTAAAAAAATATCTATTAGACCTTTAGACAGGAAGGGCGAAGAGACAATGTCTAAAGAAATCCAGAAATCCTCCTTCAAAGTCAATGATCTGAAGGAATCCCCACAGAGTACTCATTAAGAAGATATCTTCAATACTCTCAACAAAAAACATAGTTCCCCGATAGAGTTTACATCTTCAACACGGCCGGTCCCCGACACTTTGCTCTCCTCCAACATGGTTTATCCATATCTCTTATCCCCATTCAGGGTACATCAAGTTACTGATCATCCCCAAGCAAAAATCATAAATCCCCAGCTGAGCATCTTTAAGACAAGATCAGACAACAAAATTACAAGGACATGGAGATTTAGTTTCTCAATCAAGACAACATAAATCACATTCATACATCATAAATCATAAACATATTCATACATCGCATACATACTGAACTCACGCATAACATACAAAGCTTCTCATTTATTTTGAGGGACTCATTACATAACACATACATCATGACATTGCATAAAAAATATTTCTATACCTATTGCAGAATACAGGTACAGACAAATGAACGAAATCTCCAACTTTCGAGGATCTAATTTAGCTACTACGAACGGTACTGACACGATCATCTTCCAAGATCTAATTCATCTACCACGAACGGTGGTGACACGATCATTTTCGAAGATCTAATTCAGTTACTACGAACGGTACTGACACGGTCAGAGATCTAATTCCATCATCACGAAGGGTGTGGACACGATCAATTATCCTCCTCAGTCTAATTCAGTTACTACGAACGGTGCTGACACGACAAGAGAATCTAATTCTATCATCACGAACGATGTAGACACGATTATCTCCCCAAGATCTAATTCGGTTATCACGAACGGTGCTGACACGGCCAAACTTTAAAGAGATCTAATTCTATCATCACGAACGGTATAGACACGATCATCTTTCCAAGATCTAATTCAGGTATTACGAACGGTACTGACACGATCGACTCTCAGAGATCTAATTCCATCATCACGAACGGTGTGGACACGATCAAATGCTTCTAAAGTCTACTTCGGTTACTACGAACGGTGCTGACACGAAAAGAGATCTAATTCTATCATCACGAACGGTATAGACACGATCATCTTTCCGAGATCTAATTCAGGTATTACGAACGGTATTGACACGATCAACTCTCAAAGATCTAATTCGTCTACTACGAACAGTAATGACACGATCAACACTCAAACAACTACTTCTCAAACACTTCAAACACAATCTAATGTATGACCTAATGGATGGCATCTTTAACCCCATCCCTATCATACACCTGGATGGCATCTTCAAGCCCATCTCCGACAAAGGTCCCAACTTCAGCAAGGGCAAATTTCTGGGTATTCTGGTGTTCAATCCTCTTCTACCTTCAGACTCCGACTGGCGCACAAACCACTCTACATCTTTAGATATAAGAAAATTGAACAGGGGCAGATGTCATACCCCAAAATTTGCCCATACTATTTCTCTTATACAAATTCAAATCAATACATAAAGCTCCAAGACACATTCTCCTATACAAGGCTCAGAAACTAGGATTTGGTTTGTTCAAAGGAAAATCAGTGAATTAATGGCTCCAAGGCATCCTATATGGCTCAATATATCTCACATTATCTCTGTGACAAGTATCAAGTCTCAGCTCAAAGGATTGATCACTCAAATGTTCAGAAGGTCAACAGTCGACTGGGTTGACCTAAAAGTTAACTGTGGGCAAAGTAAAGTCAAAACTTCTGATTTTTTGTCAAGATCCTAATATTGAAGTATCATTCACCATTTGATAAAGTATTGATCAGGGTTCATCAAGGAAAGATCAAAAATCAACAATTCAAAAAGTTTCTAAATTAGGGTTTTCATAGGAGAAAGTCAACTGAACTTTGACCAGACATAACTTTCACATGGAACATCAGAAATTTTCCATCCAAAGCTCATCTTGAAGGAAATTCAATTCTCTACAATTTTTTCTCTCACATGCCAAGTCTAAAAATGCTTCATTTAAGGGATATGGATCAAAACATTACAGGTCCTTTTCAAAAGTCAACAAAAAGTCACTTTTTTCAAAAGGACACACAAGGAGCATAGAAAATAATTTTGATATGAGACCAAAGAAAATGGTTAGAGGACTCTCTAAGGTTTCTAAAAAGTCCTAGAACACTTCCATACCTCAAAAATTGAGGGAGATAGGCCTTGTCAAAGTTGGACTATTTTGGAGGGAAAAATGTGAAGGAACTTGAATATTTTTTCAAATGGGCCTAAGCTTTTGTGATCCAATCTTGCTCCCCAAGCCATCTAGAAGATCCAAATCCATTTTCCGCGAAATTTTGACCAATATTTGATTTTTTATTGAATTTATATTCATTAAAATATAATTTAAATCAAGTAAATCAAAGATATTTGAGAAAATTTGATTTAATTATATTTTCCAATTAATTCAATCAATAATTAAACACAATATTTGGTATAATTTCATACAAATGCTAATTGGGAGAAAATTGAATCAATTATGCCATATATAGTAACATATGAACCATATTTTCTCAAAATTGCAAATCAAAGATTTCTTGAGATTCAAGGCTAAAGATTCACCCTAATCATTCATCTATAAGTACATGATCAACTCATAGCACAAGGGTTACAAAATTTGGCCTCAAGATCTATCAAACCCGAGTTCAAAAATTCACAAAAAATCAAGATTCAATTCTGAGATTCAAGCCGATTCAAAGCCTCTAATCGATCCAAACACATTCCTAGGACATCTCTGAAGCTTTCTCAATCGTTCTCAAGCCTTAAAGCATCAAGAACAACGCACTGTAAGTCACTTTTTGTCGATTTCTATTCTGATTCGAATCCACTCATTCATGCATCATTGATCGAATTTAGATGCGTATTCATCTTTGCCATATTGCTCTTAATGTTTCTGGAGTTTTAATTGAATTTCTGGGCACGTTTGAGTCAAGTTCCATTATTAGGGTTTGAAGGTTTCGAATTGGGGCTTTCCCCTACAGGTAAAATTAGGATCAATGGGATCCATGATTGAATTCGCAAGGTCCATACGAATCTAATGGACTTGTCACGAAAAATTTCCATGTACGTTTGCCCCTATTCGTTATTTTGCAGATATGAACATGACATACTATAGCGCTTTTGAGGAAAAGCGCTGTTAAAGGCCCTAGCGAGAGGTTGAAGACGAAGGCGTGGCACCATCCCATTGGTTAGTCTCGCGCGCGCAAAATTTCAAACCCCCTCCAGATCCGGTGCGTTATGAAACACGTGCTATGGTGTTCCCTCATCATCTTGGCCTTCCATCTCATCCAGCCCTTGATCCAACGCGCCCATGCTTGCAGGTGCATCATGGTCCTCACGCGCGCGCCACACAGGATCCAGCTAAGTTTTTTTTTGTTTTTTTTCTTTTTTATTATATAAATCTATTTTATTTGTTTTATATATTTATAAATATATTTTTATATTCTTTTCTTTTTTCTTTTAAAAACTATATATATATATATATATATATATATATATATATATATATATATATATATTATTTTCTAAAAACCTTTATATATATATATATATATATATATATATATATATATATATATATATATATATATATATATATATATATATTTATTTTCTTTTATTCTTTTCTTATTTACAATTAATAATATTTATTTTTATTTAAATTATATTGTTTTCTTAATATTACATTTACTTATTTAAATTGCATCTATTTATTCATATATTTTTAAAAATTCATATATATTTTATTTTAACTTTAAAAATCCATAAAAAAATGCCTTTGTGTCTGATTTTATATTTTTTCCGATTTAATTAATTAGGTCGCGAGGCCAATAATTAATTAAATCGGTTGCGTTACTTTATTCAATTTTACGCCCGAATTAGGGCTTATGAGAATTTGCCCTACACTAAAATGTTTCTTTTTTGTGCCTTTTCAGGGTTGACTTTTCAAATGCCTTCCGACTACGCGCCTTCAAAATCCGAAGCTAAGTATTCAATTTAATTTTAAAGTCTATTTTGTTTCCTTTTATTTCAGGGTTGACCTTTAAATATAATAAACTCCGCATACACTCACATCTATTTTCTGCCTCTACCTTTGCCATTCTTTAGGGTTAACCTCGAGGCTACCTCCGACTGTCAACCATACCAGATCAAATTCAAAGCTAAGTGTCTAGTTATTTATTTTAATTTCTTTTATCCTCTTATTTTTTTATTAGGGTTAGTTATGTTTGCCTCTGAACCGATAATGCACTCACCCTACTATTGCTTCTTATTTTTTCCACCTTTCAGGGTTTGCCAAATGCCAAAGCTTCGAATAGTCGGTAGCCCTACACCTTGATCTTAATTATTACTTGTGTTAGACCTATAGCGTTATTATCCCGCTGGCTTCAATTTCCCTTCCCCCCGCTGGTTTCATTTTCCCTTTCCCCATTATTATTTTAATTGTTAATATTAATTGTTGTGGTTAGTAATTTTAGGGAGTGCAACCCTGAATTAAATTAGCATAACTTAATCATTATAAGATAATATATTCTGAACTGATCACGTGATTGGTGCACACACGTACACTTTTGGGGTAACCTCTCTGTTGCCTGTTGCCTTTGTTGCCTTGTGTTTTTGCAGAATAGCCCTGTCCCTCGAATACGAGGATAACTCAGCCATGTTGCCTTGGTTATACAAAGGTCATAAGACCCTAATGATGCTGCCTTTGATACACCAATATGACCTCGACCCTCGGAAGTTGCCTACGAAAGGCTGAGGTATCCTCTGGCTGCCTACGAAAGGCTATTCTGGTTCTTCCCTTAGACTACCTGCCTCTCTATGGCATGGGATAGTCTTATGGCGAACAAACTCTCGATGACCCTTCAACCTCCAAATGAAAGGCTTCCTGCCCTCTTATGGTATGGATAGATCCTTTCACCCTGAAAGGCTAAAAGAACTGTTTTCTACATTATTAAGGTAATTGCCCCTAATTGCTTTGCCTTGCTCTAAAACCTTTTTCATATTCTTTCTCATAAACCTTCAAAATGGCTACGCTCATTTACGAGCTAAAGTCCATATTCTTTTTCTTCTACATTTCTGAAAACAAAGAGCAAAGCAATTAAGAGCCCATGGAAAACCATGGATACAAAGGGTGACCTTCCCTTTGCATAATTACCCCCGAACCCGTGTTCTTTTAATAGGGTTTTTTTCTGTTTCTTTTAGCCTTTCCGATATTTGGATAAAATAAAAGTCGGTGGCGACTCTTGCTTACCGCACATTTCGACAAAGTCAGTTCACCGAGTTACAGTTATCCTCAATCCCCAACCACTAAATGTTTGTCCCCCAACACCTTCTGATATTCCATCTTCATCTACCCTCACCACAGAATCTCCACATTCTTTAACCCATTCTTTACCATCCAGAGAATTCAACCCTTATTCTCTTCTTTACCCTAACTATTGCTTCACTTTTAACCCTCCTGAACCCACCATTCTTATTGACTTTGCCTTGTTCAATTTAAAGTTCAGAAATAGGATGGAAATTCTGAGAGCTGCTCATGACTCCAAGATGGATCATGTTGTTACTCGAGGCTTATGGAATTACTTTAGAAAGGATTTTCGGAATGATGCACTGAACATCCAGAGGAGATGTGTTGCTGAAGCATCTGGATCTTCTGGTTAATGCTTGGATCTTAATGATGGCAAGTACTATCATCCAATCAGAAATTGGAGATCTCTTGAGGAGAAGAAGTTCATTGATGAGTTGGAAGATGAACCATGCCTAACAGTGGTTGTTTGGAAGCCTCAATATCCGGTTCTGACTGGAGATTTTCAATGGGTATTCAACTGGCTAAGGGTGAATCCTTCTGAGGAAGCACCAGATATGGTCATTCCTGAAGTTATCTACCCTTCAGAAGTTGCTGCTCCCATTCCTCCAAAGAATCTGGCTGAGATTCTTCAAGCTCTAGAGAATGAAGATTCTGTGATCCCTGATCCAGAATATGCTGAAGATGCTTCTGAATCAGATTCTGATGTTGAGATGGAAGATGCTGAGAATCATCCTTATGAGAAAAGTCATGTTCAGGAAAATCAAGATGATGTTCTCACTTTGGATGCTGCTGTTGGTAATGCTATCCCTCTGAATGATAGCTGTGCATCTTCTTCTGCTGAACCCTCCGTTCTGGTGAACGCTATCAAGGCCCTTCAACAGAATCAAGATGTTCTTGCTTCTTGCCTGGATAAGCATGATGAAGCACATGAAGAGTTTAGAGCCTTCATGAAGAAGTAGTCTGAAAGTACCACTGAGATTCAAGACCTTCTGGCCAGAATAGTTTCTAGACTAGGCTAGTCGTAGTCCTTTGGTCTTCGTTGTCTTTTTGTTCTTGCATCTGTTTTCTCTGCATCTTCTTCTGTATCGTCTGATAATTTTTCGGATGAAATCAATGAATATTATCTTCTTCTCTCATATTGTTTATTTTTCATCTGAATCTTTTATGCTTTTTGATTTTATGACAAAGAGGGGGAGAAAATGTGATAAATGATTTGATTTATATTATCAGTTGCTGGGAGTAAGTCTCCACATTTCTAATAGAATTTGCAAGTTCTATGTCTTTGAGATTTTTGCAGGATTGAAGACATTATGAAAAATCTCAACATGAGAAGCAAAGACATGGGGAAAAGCAATTCTATATAGAAACATGCTCATGGAATCTGAAGCAAGCTTAGCGCTGTGAAGCTTCAAGATCAAAAGCAAGAAGGAAGAATGTTCTGATATTCTCGTGGCAGAATATGCTCTAACACATTCTTATTCCTTATATGTTCTGATGCATTTTATGTGTTTCTGACACATACTATATGCTCTGTTACATATCTTATGTTCTGATTCATTCATGCTATGACTTTTGTCGTTTAGTTTGTTCAGAAACATTTCAGGATGTAGAGATGCTCTAATGATGCTCTGGTACATTCAACAATGTTCTGATACAATCTAGCATGCAATGATTCAATAAGAAATTCAAAGCTCTGAAGTTGTCCTATGGAAGCAAGAAGCAGAAGCTCTGAATGTTCTGAAGTTCTAAGCATTTGTGAACGTCTCAACTGAAATGGAAAATACTCAGGGAAGTACTTTATTTATGAGTTTCTTCTAGTATTTATTTCAGGGGGAGATTATTCATCTCAGGGGGAGATTGTTAATCTCAGGGGGAGACATATTCACACACTGTTTATATGCTTATGCTATAACTGTGTAATTGTCTTTAGCCGTCTGATATTCTGATTTAAAATTCATATCATTTATATATGTTTTTGTCATCATCAAAAAGGGGGAGATTGTTAGAACAAGATTTGTTCTGATCAATATTCTTAGTTTTGATGATAACAATGTATATGAATTTTGCTTGAGACAATGTGGTACTCTAATCCTATGCAATTTCCATTTCATGAAATATATAAAGAGTATGCACAAAATCAGCGCAAGAAGCACTGACTCAGAAGGTTCAAGTATGCAACATCAGAACATGCTCTCGCAAGACATCAGAAGATGGTCAAGCAGAATCATAACATGGTCTATTGAAGCATCAGAAGAACTTGAGATCAGAAGCAGAAGCACTGAAGTTCTCATGGTATCACGCTAGAAGCACTTCAAGGTCAGAAGACAAGAAGATGCTCTGCACCAAGCTGCTATGACTCTGATATATTCAAACGTTGTATCTACAAAGATCAGATCAGAAGTAAGTACAAGATGGTAGGTTACGCTGACTGACAAAAGGAACGTTAGAAGCTATTAAAGGCAACGTCAGTTAAAGCAGGAAAAGCAAGGCTCGAGGTAGTTGACAAAAGAGTGAAACATTAAATGCAATGTTGTACGAATCACGCAACGCATTAAATGCTCCCAACGGTCATCTTCTCAAATGCCTATAAATAGAAGTTCTGATGAGAAGCTGAATACAACACTTTGCGCAAACATACAAAAACGCTGTCAAATTCAAAAGCTCTCAAACTTCATCTTCAACCTCACTTCATTACTGTTGTAATATCTTAGTAAGATTAAGCTTAAACTTTAAGAGAAATATCACAGTTTTGATTATAGCTTTTTAAGAAGCATTGTAATACTATTGTAAGAATTTGTTTATATTCATTTGTAAAGAACTAGAGGAGATCAAGTTGTGATCGGATTCTCTAGAAAGTCTTAGAGGGAATCTAAGCATTGTGTTCCTAGAGTGATAAGGTTGTGATCAGAATACTCTAGAAGACTTAGAGGGTATCTAAGTGGAAATCCATTGTAATCTTATGTGATTAGTGGATTAAATCCTAAGGTGAGGTAAATCACTCTAAGGGGGTGTAGCGGGGAAATTCTGAGATCGAAGCCATTAGTTGACTCGACTCAATATTTCGTTTGAAATCGCCACAGCGCGTTATTGTTTTCAAAGGAAAAGGGAAAAGAACGAAAAACCCAAAGTTTTGTTTTCAAAACAAGAAAGAGATCTCAGGTACGGGTGTTGATTATATGAGGGGAAGGTTTAAAGCACCCCTCATATCTGTGGTACTCCACATGAACCTTTTTGAAAATCTGTGTCGTGTGCTAAAAAAGGGTTTGTTTTATTTTTAAAATAAGCTCGGAAAAGCGTTAAGCTTTGTGCCTACATACCTCCTCGGTGCAATGGAGAAGTCAGAGCTAGTGTAGTTCCGCTTACAGGGAAAACAGTTTTAAAAACGAATAAACACTTTATCGTCGTCGGAGAGAAATACTCAGACATTGATCTTGAGCATGAGAACAAATGAGTTCTTTGCATCGCAAACGAAAGAAGGGCTCAACTCGGATAAAATCAACGAGTATGCCACTAGCTCTCTCACGCGGAAAAGATCTCATTATATCAATCAATTTCAAAATCGTGGGGTATAACCACTCATTTCAACAATTAGTCGTGTCTAAACTTTTTGAGAAAAGGCCACTAAGGGCAAAAGATATTTTAAAATAAAATGTTTTGAAAAGGTTGCAAACATATGAAGGTTTTGTAAAAAGGGAGAAGATTTTGAAAATCTAAGAAGGGGGGAGATGAAGAGGCTAACCTAGTGCATAAAATAAAAGCTAAGGAAAAGAAACGGTCTAACCGAAATAAGAAGCCAACACTTGACATTAAGAGTCAAGGTAGATTTCCCATCCTTTGGACTTATCAGTACCAACACATTACCACTTGGGGATCCATATGAATTTATTATCTTAGCACCACTTTGCATTAAGCACATTAAGATTCTGACGAAAATCGGGCAGAGTAACGGCTGTTTTTGGGTAAAATCCTTATCTCAATGCCTTGGAATTAACCATTAAGGACTTTCAAGGAAATACCAAATCTTTCACAAACTTTGAATCTTCTTCAAGAACACACAACCACAAGCCTTGATCTCTCACAATTGAGGAAGAAAGTGATGTTTTGATGGAGGTTTAGCTCTAAATTAGTGAGGTTCAAGATGTGACTCACTAATTTTTATGGAAGAAGAATAGATCTTTGAGTGAGGGGTTTGGAAGAGGTGAGGAGAGAAAGAGCAAGATTTTTCTTGGCTATCAAAGCTTGAAAAATGAGGAGGGGAATGCCTCAATTTATAGCACTTAGGCTTGGGAAATTTTGTGGCTTAGAGTTAGGATTGGAAAATAGAATCAGGCTTGGGAAATGGTTTTGGAGCCAAAAAAGAGATCCAATGGTCTTGATGCAATCACATGAGGGTTTATGATCAATTGATGTAGGTAATCAAATACAAGAGCTAAGTCATGCTTCCCATGCTTGCAAATGATGTCAACACTTCAAAAAGCTGAAATTTACCTTTATTTTTCCAAATCCGCACTGGTGCAATCGATTTACACTTTATGCAAATCGATTTCTGTCTTATGCAAATCGATTTGCACTGATGGCAGAAGAAAATCTGGTGCAGAAACAGTTGTGTAAATCGATTTACACCTTATGCAAATCGATTTGCACAGTGAAATTGTTGAAAAATATCCTTTTTGAAGGATACTTTGACTTGGTACCTACAAAACACAAACATCCAAAAGCACAAAGCAATATTTTTGGTATTTTGGTTAGTAAAACAACATATACAAGAAAAACATTGGTGCTTGATGTCATACCCTAATTTTTGACCCCCCTGAGATGACATATCTTCAGGATTTTCATCAAGTCGAAGTAAGTACCCAGGGCAGTCTGGCATTCAATCGAGGGTGTTCAAAGACAAGAAAACTCAGGCAAAGGATCAATCAATAGAGGGATTAGTCTCTAATACAATCATAAGACTCAAAAGCTTCATTATTTCACCTATGATTGATTAGACACCCAGTCATCTAAGTACAGAATTACTTAGATCAACAGACTAGGGTTTGGAGCCTATCAAGGACTAAAATCAGGGATCACCTTTGGGAAACCCTAAAAAGCCCCAGGGAACCATTCAAAGACATCAATCATCTTCAAATAACTCATATGACAAGATCCACTGGACATTACACCTCAAATCAAATCTACAGTCATCATTGTCCTTTGGTCGACAATTAGGGTTTTTAACCTAATTCACCAAGATAGTTGACTTTTAATCAGGGCATGGATCCAAAACTCAAGACATGATTCAAGAATCTCTACTACCTCAATATAATCCATTTACATCATTCATTTGAGGAGAAGATCTTGATTCTACACAAAAGTCCAAAATCTCACCTTACCAGGAAAAAGTCAACTGTATGGGATCACTATTGACTTTTGAGATTTTTGGTCAAACCATGACTTTTAAGGATCAATATCATCAATATATGGATAATGAAGTCATTTGACCAAAGAAATTCAAAGAAATTCATCAAGGAGCAAAAAGTCGGGAATTAGGGTTTTTTAAGGCATGGTGAGAACTCAAAATTTCACCTACACAACTCAAAAAACTTCCAACATGAAAGTTGTAGATCTTGCAAAATAAAACAACATCTTACAAAGGAACCTTTTTCAAAAGATCAATCATTTAAGAGTTTTGGAAATTTTGGAGTTTTAGGTCATAAACACTTAGAAATTTTTCTAAGTGTTTTAACCTAGTTTTCTTCCAACTTTGGCCTCATTTTTCACAAATTTGCCAAAGGATTTTGAAGAAACTCCAAACTAATGATTTGAAGTAGATGTTTAGGGCTTTCCAAATTGTGTTCAACCTTCTCCAAATTCATTTTGAGCTAAGAGTTATGCTTGTTCAAAGTTGGCCTCAGGAAGTAAAATTATAGGTCATGCATCATTTTTGAACTTTGAAATTTTGTGCACATGACCTCAATTATGGATGCTACACGACCCATAACACATCTGAAAACATGCCATGCATTCATTTTCACCATGCCATAAGAATTGAAGAAGATTCTAAAAACAAGAACATGTGATTATGTAATGATTACATTTGTGAATTTATGGCAAATTGATGAATCACCCAAGGAATCTTCTCACCAACCAATTAGAGCTCATTTCTGGCTCAGAATTGTCCCCTAAGATCAAGCAAAATCGAGGGCTAGGGGATTGATCAAATGGAATCAAAATTCTCATCATTGCATAAGAGATATTTGCAAACTTCCTTCATGCTTAAGAAACCAAACTTCTTTCATTAAGCAAGCTCACTCTTCTGCAACTATACTGAACCATTTGCCTATAAATAGGAGAGCATACCTCAGTAATCAAACACACCAAAGCAACAAAATTCTTGCTTTCTCTCTTCTTTCTTCATACTTAAGGTTTTCAAAGGTTCTTTGGCAAGAAGACTCGGATTCTTCAAACCAAAGCTCTTCCTTTGGAATTAAGTATTCAAACACATTAGGGAAGTCATTTAGAGGCGATCCAGACCTCTGAAACACTTCTGTAAGTGAAGAATCATCATCTTCACTTCTCACTTGGAGCTGTTGCAGTTGGAGGTCCATAGAGGAATTCAGGAGGTTTCAAGCCAAGCCAATCATCCAGGCACACTCCTCAGGTCATAGTGAAGCTAACCAGATGGCTGCAGCTCATCTTTAACTCCAAATTCAACAACCTCCATGTCTACTTGAAGCTCAAATCGAGGGAGGTCCATAGAGCAATTCAAAAGGATTCAAGCTCCAATAAGCATTCAGTTAGCATCATTGAGTCTCAAGGAAGCTATTGAGATCATTCATTCAAACCCAGGTGCTCTCAATCATCCTCACGACCTCCATTTTCAGAGGTAAGTTCCTGAACTTCACTTCTTTAATTTAAGCACTCTTTGAGTTAAAGCTCGATTCTATCTTGTTTAGCATCATCAGAGGATTGAAAACCCTCTATCATCATTCATTTATCTTTCAGTATAGCCATTTAATTTGATTTCTAAGTTTTAGGGTTCTTCACGATTTCTGGTAAATTAGTTAGATGTAGTTAATATAAATCTATGTTAGTTACATATTTAGAATCGTGAGTGAATTTAGAACAAGTTTCATCTTTATATCGTTGCAAATGGTTGAGAATTGAGAGAGTTCAGAAATCCAAATCGTTGGAGCTTGAGGAAGAAGATGACAATGGTGGTGGCGCGCAAATTTCAAACCTCAGGGCAGAGTTTATTTTATATTTAATGATAGGTGTTTCATAAACGACTGAATAACTTGCCCTAGTGGCCACACATGCGCTCTTAGTCTCCTCATGCCCAAAGTCTGGGGTTCGAATCCCCCTCGCCCCAGACTTTTTATTCCTTTTATTTTTTCATGATTTACACACTTGTCTGAAAATATAATGCGTTGGATGTGTATCATAAACACCAAGCGCGCCTTGGCCCAGTGGTGTTGTTTTGAGTTGTTGACTTCAAGGGCGTGGGTTCAAACCATGGTGAGGCCAAAATGTTATTTTTTATCACTTTTCCCTTTCATTTTCTTTACAACTTCACACCAATAATTCACCTATCAAATTAAATCATTTTCACTTCATTTTCCACACACTTGTTATTTAATATACTTATTTTGTGAATAATCAAAAAAATCATAAAAATATTATTTATTTCATGTATTTTAATTAGGTTTAAAATAGTATGTTTTTAAGTGTTTTCTTAAATACTTTAAATATATATTGTCATTTTATTTTAACCTATTTATTTTGTGAATAAGTTTATGATAAAACCCTAATTGTTTAGGTCTTAATTAGGCATAGATCTTTATTCTTTACCTTAATTAAGTTGACTTTTTGTCAATTTTCAAAGCTATTACCAGTCTCTGATTAAAAGGATGATTAAGGTTTTCAAACAACAAAACCTTATATCATTTCAAATCATTTTCAAATTGCTTTTACACCAGTACTGTAAAGTACTGGGCCTCTAATAGAGCGTAAGTCCCAAAAACCTTCTCTTCTTAGCTTGTTTTCAAAACTGTATTTTCAAAATCTTCTTTCTGTTTTCAAAACATTCTTCTGGTATTTGAAGGGCATTATTCCCGGTGAAACTCTTCAGATACCTATGTGACCTTTGTCCATCTTCACTTCTTCTGTTTTCAAAAACCATTAACTGCTTATAATAAATATTCAACTGTTATCAACAAAACAACAAAAATACTGTTGAGGCTCTGTGTATGCTTCTTCAAAGGCCTCCACTCCATCCAGGTTAGGCTTTACAAGCTTTCAATTTACAGTCTTTATTTAAATTACTGTCAAATATAAACTGTGTGCATATATTAGTTTAGAATTATGTTTGAGTATAAACCTTAGGACAGTTAAACTATATATATATTATAGGAATATGGCCTAGGATTGAGAATGTCTTCTCGGTGAAGGCTCTTTCCTAATTAGAGATCTGTAGTTCAAACCACCAAGATGAATTATTCCCGGTGAAACATCTTGGCAAAAACCTTATAATCCAAATAATAGGACTCATCCACCCAAAGAGGAATTATTCCCGGTGAAACCTCTTACCCATTTGCTTAGAGCCAAAATAAGTTCAAAGCCACATAGCTTTCTCTTGTGCTATAACAAGGACCCTCGATTAGCCTCCTCTTGGGCTTTGTACAAGGACCCACAGGCTTCTTAAAAGCATTTCCAGCTTCCTCTTGAGCTTGTATACAAGGACCCATCAGGTTTCTTATAAACATAGGAACAGGTCTTTAGTCACCTTTTAGCCTACCCTGGTGAGTTTCTTCCAATTTAAACCAGCCTTTAAACAAGCTAAGTTTGTCTCAATTTTACATTGAGTACACCTTTGGAATGAGAGACATGGACAGTCTCTGTCACCCTTATCTTCATCAATCTTCCTTAGCAGAGTCTAGGATCTATGTTTATTTTCTCCTCAGCATGTGTCAGCCTTCATCTTGGGCTTTAAACAAGAAGTCTCCACTAGATAATCTTTCTGTCAAATCCCTGGAAAGGGTTAGCCTCCAAAGTCAATTCAAATCAATCCATCATTTCAATAAAATTCCCTGGAAAGGGTTAGCTTCCACACATTCCTTCATTTTAATAAAAACCCCTGGAAAGGGTTAGCCTCCAAAATCAATTAATAAAAATGTCAAAAACCAAAGATTCACTTCTCTTAGGAGATGATTTCCCCAAAAGAGTCAAAACCCCTGGAAAGGGTCAGCCTCAAAAAAAACATGATAAAATCAGTCTTTTACCAAATAATTTCTCCAGCTGAGTCAAAATCCCTGGAAAGGGTTAGCTTCCAAAGAAAAACAGTCTTTCAATAAATAAAATCTCCTCAATAGAGTCAAAACCAACAAAAATAGTTAGCCTCAACCTTGGGCTTCATACAAGGCACCAAAACAATAAAACTCCCCTGTCAAGAGTCAGCCTCAACCTTGGGCATTGTACAAGGCAGATAATAGAGTCTCCCCAGTGAGTTCCTCATTACTCAGTAGCCACAACCTTGGGCTTTGTACAAGGCAGATAAACCATATTTTCATGTGTCAAAGATTCCTAACATCTAGGATCTTTTCCCATAGAGTAATCCATACTCAATTCATTTAAAAAAGAGTCTGCCACAACCTTGGGCTTTGTACAAGGCAGAAAATAATGTTTTCCTTAGCTAGAGTCAGCCATAACCTTGGGCTTTGTACAAGGCACACAAAAATAGAGTCATCCTCAGCAGTTAGCCACAACCTTGGGCTTTGTACAAGGCACACAAATAGAGTCTCCCTAAGTAGAGTCAGCCTCAATTCTGGGTTTTGTACAGAACACAAAAATACCCTGTAATTAATCCCCAGTGGAGTCATCTCCCAGAGTCAATAATATTAATTAATCAATCAAAAAGCCTCAAGCATGGGCCTCATACAAGCCAGCTAAAGTCAAATCTTTTATACAGTAGATAGACATAGCTTATCTCTATAGAGATATATTTTTACTACTCTACCACATTCAAACAAACAAACATTTCAATTTCAATTTCAATCAAAGTCTCCCATTTAGGACTCTGAAAGACATGCTCTGGCACATCCCCAGACTTGTACACTTTCCCTAATTTGGACGAGCATCTTTCTTTCATTTAAGAGGCATCTGACTGGCATACTTGCACACACAAGTAAGGTCCCCCTCTTGAATGAAATGAATTCAGTTATTCTGTCACTCCTTTAAATGTTTGTGGTAGAATAGTACAAATACCTCTCTGTAGAGATGATTTCATGTCTCTTTACTGTAAACAGAGATTTAATTCAAGCTTCAACCTTGAGCTTCAAGCAAGGCACCAAAAATAATTAATTTCCCTAGTTAGTTCCCCGAACTACATTAAGCTCTGACTTCCACTAGGGATATGTAGGCATGAGGTTCACAAGGAATCTCAGCGAGCTAATAAAATACCAAAAATAGTCAGTTTGTCTGTCTGTCTATCTTTCTTTAATCAATTCAACTCCTTCTCCTAATACAAAGGAGAAACTTTCCCAATCATTAGCAATAAACACAATCACAAATGACACAGAGAAGGTTCCTGTAGAGTACTACAGATATGTAGGGTGTTTAAACACTTCCCTATGTATAACCGACCCCCCAGACTCCAGAATTTCTAGTCTAGGTGAAATCCCCACACTTAGCAAACTCCTAGGGTTTAGTTGAGATCTTTTTTCCCCTTTCCTACTTGTAGGACAAATAAGAAAGTTCGTGTGATATCGTAGGAAGAACTGAAATAAAATTCATCCCACCACGGGCGCATTCTCCTTCCAAATTTCGCGTGAAGGGTTTAGCGTGCCGTCCTCCCAAGTGAAACGGGGAGGTAAAGAAAACGACACCACAGTAAAAATGGCGACTCTGCTGGGGATATAAGTGTTCAAAACCTTGGTTTTTTCATCCAAACCAATGGTTGACCTGTTGCTGGTCCAGCCCCAATGAGGAATTAGGGATGCCAAATTCCCCCTCAAACAAGAGAGGTCCTGCCTAACCTCGGTGTCATTTCATGTGATTGTTGCATATATATATTTGTTTATTTTGTTTATTCTGTATCGGGAAAGGGCTTGATTCCCCCTTGTGGTGAGAAATCCTATACCCGGATTTGAGTGCAACATAAGATAGGATGGAGGATGTCTTCCCGGTGAAGACCCTCTAATCTTGGTTTACAAGTCTACTCTTGGGATTTGCCTGGCTGGTTGTGATTAACTGCGCCACTGCATTCTGAGACTGATTTGTACCAGGAGGACCTAGAAACACATTAACCCCACTTAAGGCCTTTTTTAGGACGTAGAGCGGTGATTACGGAAGTAATTGTCACGCAGATACTACACTCAGAGGAAACTCTCTTATAGATACCAATCAACGTATCTTTAAGGTTGAGCAAAAACTCTGAGACCCCTAGAACCCGTTCTACAGGTACAAAAATCCTTAACCTTAGTTTACCATTGGGGCGAGGTTTGCGTTTTGACTTTATGACCACTATACCCTTCAACGCCATGTTTGTTTAAAATTCTTGTGTGTGCATTCATGCATTCATGCATCATTCATTAATAAACAACTAAAAAAAAAAGTCTTTTTCGAGTCGTTTTTCAAGGAAACTAAATAACGAACGTTTTGAACTTCATAGAAAGAGAGAAATGGAGAAAGGACTTAAGGATCTATACCATGGATTATGGAAGAAAGAGAGCTAGGAAATACACCTTGAAAATTCTCCAGGTCGAGGAACTGGGAAAGCTCGGAAAACTGGTGGTTAACCCCCAGGCTTTCAAGGAGAAGTATGGAAAACCTCTGCCTTTGCTCAATACCAACATGGTGGATGGGATCCTTCCCACCTTGGTACAGTTTTACGATCCAACGTATCACTGCTTCACCTTTCCAGATTATCAGCTCATGCCTACGTTGGAGGAGTACTCTCGTCTGATTGGAATACCCGTGTATGCGCAAGATCCGTACTCCGGTTTGGAAAAGAATCCTGACAACATTATCATTGCTGCAACTACTCCTTTGAACGTAGTCGACATCAGAACTCATATGGTGAGTAGAGGAGGAATTCAAGGATTGCCCTCCAAATTCCTGTTTGATCAAGCTCGGTACTTCGTCAGCATCCAAGATATGAGCGCTTTTGAGGAAATCTTGGCTTTGCTTATCTACGGATTGTTTTTGTTTCCTAACATTAATGATTTCGTCGACATCAACGCAATTAAGATCTTCTTAATTGGAAATCCAGTTCCAACCTTGCTTGCGGATGCTTATCACTCTGTGCATTCAAGAAACCTGCAGCGAGGAGGATTAATCACATGCTGCGTACCGTTGTTATATGAATGGTTTGTTTCACACCTGCCAAAGTCTAGCACTTTCTGGAATATGAGGGATGGCCTTTACTGGTCACAGAAAATCATGTCCCTCACTCATACGGACATTGAGTGGTGTAGTCCTGACAACGACGAAACCAAGATCATCTTCAGTTGCGGAAGTTTTCCCAACATACCCCTTATTGGAACTAAGGGAGGAATCAGTTACAATCCAGCTTTAGCCCGTCGTCAATACGGCTATCCTATGAAAAATATACCAAGTAACATCCAATTGGAGGGTCTGTTCTTCAAGAACATCGACGATCATGGCCACATGCTAAAGAAGGAAATTGTCCAAGCCTGGCGTCTTGTTCACAGCAAAGGGAGAAGATTGTTAGGAAAACATCTTTGCATCTCCCTGGATCCTTACCTTCAATGGGTACGCGTCAGAGCATTCAAGCTCAGGATGCCATATCAACATCAAGAACCTATTCCCCTAAGGGAACCAATATACCTTTTCTCCACCGATGTTGAAAAACTGCAAGCGGCATTAAACAAGGTATGCCAAGAAAGGAATGCTTGGAGGAACAAGTATCGAATCGTCAACACGGAAAATGTTGAGATTCAAAACATCCTAAGAAGGAAGGATGAGTTACTTGAAGTGCTCGATCGACAAGTGACACAATCATCACTTTCTCATCATATCCCTCCTGCTTCCTGGATCATCGATCAGCTCACGTCAGAGAACGCTCAGCTCAAGAAACAGAAGAAGATGTTAGAACGTGAAGTCGGCTCATCATCAAAGTTTTAGAGTCCTTTCTCTCAGTTTCTCTGTATTTCCCTTTTCAAAGTGCGTAAAAACGGCATTTTCGCTTAATTAATAAAAGTTTGATGTTTCATAACGTAATTATGGTGTTTCCTTGAAAAATAATAACTTAATTGCATATCATACATCGCTTTAGTCGTACACACTGACACGAGAATTGTCGCGGATCTAATAGTCACTTTCCTTTCTCCAGAAAGAGAGGAGGAGAAGGAGGTGAACCAAGACTTTCAAGCTGTCTCATCAATACAACACTCGTTCAAGTCGCAAGAAAAGAATGGAAGACTTTGAGCAAGAGAATGAAGAACTCAGAGAAGAGATTAATACTCTCAAGGGTACTGTTGAAAGACTCAATAGTATGGTAGAAGCCCTGGTAGTTGCGCAGAATCGACCAACGCCAGAAGAACCGCAAAGGAGTGTGGTTTCCGAGATTGTTTCTACTCCTATTCCTCAGTATACAATGCCGCCTGATCGACCTTGGGGCATGCCGTATAACTTTACTCCAGAAGGGTACATACCTCCAGCTTCTGAAGCTCCAAAAGTCACCATGGATATGCGTCCACCGGAGGGTTACAAACCTCTGGAAATTGAAGTTCCAAGAGCAACGACAATGGGTTTCGCACAACAGAATGCTGAGATTCCAAGATCTGTTGTCATGGCTTCTCCACGACCGATTATGCATACTTTTCCCCCGCAGGGTGGACAAGTATATCATCACGCTCCAAGTGAGGATGTTGGCGTGTATGAAAGATTGGACGAGTTCCAAGAACAGTTTCTGCAAATGCAGAAGGAACTCAAGACTCTCCGAGGACAAGATCTATTTGGAAAGAATGCTGCAGACCTCTGTCTGGTTCCAAATGTTAAGATTCCTCACAAATTCAAAGTACCAGAGTTCGAGAAGTACAAAGGGAATTCATGCCCACAAAGTCATCTTGTGATGTACGCTCGAAGAATGTCAACTCAGACCGATAATCAACAATTGCTCATTCATTATTTTCAAGACAGCCTGACTGGTGCTGCACTCAAATGGTACATGAACTTGGACAGTTCGGAGATTCGTACTTTTCGAGACCTCGGAGAGGCCTTCGTCAAACAGTATAAGTACAATCTAGATATGGCTCCCGACAGAGATCAACTCCGGGCCATGACTCAAAAGGATAGAGAAAGCTTCAAGGAATACGCTCAGAGATGGCGTGAAGTTGCTGCTCAAATTTGTCCACCACTTGAAGAGAAAGAAATGACAAAAATCTATCTCAAAACTTTGAGTCCATTTTACTACGGACGAATGGTTGCAAGTGCACCAAGTGACTTTACCGAGATGGTAAACATGGGTGTGCGTTTAGAAGAAGCAGTTCGAGAAGGACGCTTGAACAAAGAACCAGAATCTTCTATTGGTCCAAGGAAGTATGGAAGTTCTTTCCAGAAGAAAAAGGATCAAGATGTCAGCAATGTCTTGCACAAAATCAAGAAGAAATTCCAACCTCAAGTTGCAGCAATAACTCCGGTTGTTAACTCAGCGCCAGCTTATCAACCTCAGGTTTCGCAACAACAAATTCAACAAAGGTCGCAGCAACCTCAGCAGCAGGTTCGACCTCCAAATTACAACAATCGGGCTCCAAGGTATCCTGCCTTTGACCCCGTACCAATGCCGTATGCAGAATTGTTTCCAACATTACTGGCAAAAGGACTCATTCAGACAAGGAGTCCTCCAAATCCTACAAATAGTTCCTCACCATGGTATAAGGCTGACCAATCTTGTCCCTATCATCAGGGGGCACCAGGTCACAATATTGAGAACTGTTTCTCTTTCAAGATTGACGTCCAACGATTAGTGAAAAGCGGAATGCTATCCTTCAAAGATACTAATCCAAACGTCCAAGCAAATCCTTTGCCGCAGCATAAAGAAGCTTCAGTAAATCTGATAGATCAACACCCCAACGTCATTCAAATCTACGACATTCGTCAGATAGGGGAAAATCTTGTAAAGATGCACGCTAAACAAGCTGGGTACGGTCATGTACCACCTCACAACTACTTCACATGTGAAATTTGTCCGAAGAATAATCAAGGATGTGCCGTAGTTCAAGCTGCATTACAAGAACAAATGGACTTAGGATGGATTCAACATATCCGAGTCAGAACTGAGCATGACATCAACATGGTTCAAGGATGTCCAGGAGAATACAAAATCTACAAAGTTGAAGATCTTGAAGGATCGGTAGTCAGGTTCCATAAGACTTTAAATGGACTTGCCTACTTTGGAACGGATTTCCATCCTTACAGTAGATGCGAAATATGTCGAAGAAATTCACGAGGATGTTTGCGTGTTCGCAATGACATTCAGAAGCTGATGGATGACAATACCATTACTGTTCTTGCCAGTAGAGAAGATGACGAAGTCTTTACCGTATCTCCTCAAATTAATCAAGTTGAACCTATGCAAGTCAAGTATAATAGCAGGAAGACAGCAATTGCGCCACTAGTCATCTACTTACCAGGTCCTGTACCGTATGAGTCTAGCAAGGCTATACCATACAAGTACAACGCTACATTCATTGAAAATGGTAAGGAAATGCCGTTACCATCTGTTGTCAACATTGCTGATGTTAGTCGAGTCACCAGAAGTGGACGAGTCTTCAACAGAACAACAGAAAATGTGGAGAAACCTTCGGAGGAAGTACCACATAGGCAAGACAATCATCCGACCAATGCTGTTCAAGCGAAAGAAAATGATGAGATCTTGAAGTTAATCCAGAGGAGTGAATACAACATTGTAGATCAATTACTACATACTCCGTCTAGGATTTCTGTTCTTTCCCTGCTATTGAGTTCTGAAGCTCATAGGGAAGCTCTACAGAAAGTTTTGGAACAAGCTTTCGTAGAACCAAGTGTTACTATAAGCCAATTCAACAACATCGTTGCCAACATCTCCGCCGGAACTAACCTAAGTTTCTGTGACGAAGATCTTCCTGAAGAAGGAATGGATCACAATCTTCCACTTCACATCTCAGTTGGCTGCATGGGTGATACACTCACAGGAGTCCTAATAGACAATGGATCCTCTCTCAATGTCATGCCTAAATCAACATTATCAAGATTATCTTTCGAAGATTACCCTCTAAGAAAAAGTCACGTCATCGTCAAAGCATTTGATGGATCAAGAAAGTCAGTTTTCGGAGAAGTGGATCTTCCTATAACTATTGGACCTCAGACGTTCAAAATCACTTTCCAAGTTATGGATATTCCAGCACAATACAGTTGTTTGCTAGGTCGCCCATGGATTCATGAGGCTGGGGCAATTACTTCAACACTTCATCAGAAACTGAAGTTCATAAGAAATGACAAATTGGTAACCGTATGTGGAGAACGAGCTCTGATCGTCAGCAACCTGTCATCATTCTCCGACATAGAACCAAAAGAAGTTGTTGGAACTAAATTCCAAGCACTTTCCTTGGACAAAGGGAAGGAGAAAGCAGCGTCTATCTCTTCATATAAAGATGCAATCCAAGTTGTGAAGGATGGTACTACCAGTGGTTGGGGGCACATTAATATTCCTACCAACAACAAGAACAGAACAGGAATCGGATTCTTTCCGACATCATCAAAGGCTATTCCAGGGATTGAGGTAGTTCTCCCTATTCAAGAAACTTTCTGCAGTGGAGGTTTTCTTCAACCTATTCAACAAACAGTCAATACCATCGGTACGGAAATCACCGATGAAGAGGAATGGTTATCCTATCTTAACAAAGCAGGATACATATCCCTATCAGAGTCTGAACCACTTTGCTGTTATCCAACTAAAGGATCTGAAAGTAAGACTCAACCAAGTAGTGATGAAGTTACTAACATCTTCACCACCAGAAGTCATGGTTCATCAGAAGAAGTTCCTCCTATCCCCGAAGAAACTTGGGATACATTAGGAGAACCAAGCGGAAAATTCGACTACATGGTAAAATACTCCGCTCCTGAAAGTTCAAGAATCTCTCTTGAAGACATTGTTCCAACTGGATGGAACATTGATTATGAGTACCTCTCTCAGCCAAAAGAGATGTATAACCCTTGCTATTCATCATCAGCATCTGGTGAAGTCATCATTGAGGATTATATCCCCAAGTCACCTTCCGAGGCTACGGATCTAGAGTTCACATATCTAGTCAATACCATCTTGGGAGAAGAGCAAGACCAAAATACAGAAGAGGATGATCTCGAAAGTGTCTCCGACAACGAGTCTCTCCATTCAGAAGATTGGAAGTTTCCTCAAAAGAAAAACCGACATACTCCACTTGGAAATGGGTATGCTCACACAGCTCAGTCTGCTGAAGTAGAAGAAGATCGTCTGAGTGTTGCAAAGACAGTGGTTGGTAAATCAAGACCTACCACAGGCCAGCTTAAGCCTAAGGTTCCAGATTACTTAGTGCACAATGGGGTTCGCCACTACTGGACAGCTGTTGAAGTTTCAACTGTTGTTCGCACTCCTAAGTAGGAACTTTCACCGTTATTTTGTCCTCTCACCATAGCCCAGGGTGAAGAGATGTTTCATAGGGCTTTGCATTTTACTATTTCTTAGGAAAATGTCCCTCTTTGCTTCGCCCAAAGCAATAGAGTTTTGTTTTATAGGGTCTTTGTTTCAAGAAATGACTGTCAATAAATAAAAATGTCATTCTGTTCCTTCGTTTAGTTTTCCCTTTTCTTTTTTCGGAAATTGGTAATCCTAAAAAACACCCTTAAAAAACATCAAAATATTCCATTAACTGCATACACCGAGTCTTCCCTCGTTGTCTAAATAAAACTTATCACACATATGCAGATTAATCATAAAATACCCCGTTGAAACGTGCGACCGTATGACTTCCCCAAGCTTTGAGTTTCCTGTATTCGAGGCAGAGGAAGAAGAAGACGAAGAAATATCAAAGGAAATTTCACGGTTACTTCAACAAAAGGAAGAGGCCATTCAGCCATACAATGAGCCTCTAGAGATCATTAACTTTGGTTCCGATGGAAACAGAAAAGAGGTTAAGATTGGAGCTTCACTCAGTTCAGAGATCAGAGAGAGTTTGATACAGCTGCTCAAAGAATTCTCAGATGTCTTCGCTTGGTCTTATCAAGATATGCCAGGGTTGGATACCAGTATAGTGGAGCATCACTTGCCATTAAAAGCAGAATGCCCTCCGGTCAAGCAAAAATTAAGAAGAACTCATCCGGAGATGGCCATGAAAATCAAAGAGGAAGTTCAAAAACAGATCAACGCAGGTTTCCTCGTCACTTCAGAATACCCTCAGTGGTTAGCTAACATTGTTCCCGTTCCTAAGAAAGACGGAAAAGTCCGCATGTGCGTCGACTACAGAGATTTGAACAAAGCTAGCCCTAAGGATGATTTTCCTTTACCACATATTGACATGTTGGTAGACAGTACAGCAAAATCCAAAGTTTTCTCGTTCATGGACGGATTTTCAGGATACAACCAAATCAAAATGGCACCTGAAGACATGGAGAAAACAGCTTTCATCACCCCCTGGGGCACGTTCTGCTATCGTGTTATGCCTTTTGGACTAAAGAACGCAGGGGCAACTTATCAAAGAGCATTCTAGCTGAGCACCTGGCTCACCACCCACTCAATGGTCATGAATCAACCAGTTTCGACTTTCCGGACGAGGACGTCATGTACCTCAAGATGAAAGATTACGACGAGCCACTACCAGACGAAGGACCTGAGATAGGATCCCAGTGGGGCTTAATCTTTGACGGAGCTGTCAATGCTTATGGACGAGGAATTGGGGCAATCATTGTTACACCTCAGGGTACCCATATTCCATTTACTGCCAGATTAACTTTCAAATGCACAAACAATGAGGCCGAATATGAAGCTTGCATCATGGGTCTCGAAGAAGCCATGGATCTAAGAATCAAACACTTGGACGTATATGGAGATTCTGCTTTGGTCATCAATCAAATCAAAGGAGAATGGGAAACACGCCAACCAGGGCTAATTCCTTACAAAGACTACGCGAGAAGATTGTTACCATTCTTCGACAAGGTAGATTTTCATCACATTCCTCGTGAAGAAAATAATTTGGCTGATGCATTAGCCACACTCTCTTCCATGATTAGGATAAATCATTGGAATGACATTCCTCGGATCGATGTTATGCGCCTGGATAGGCCCGCTCATGTGTTCACAGTAGAAGCAATCATCGACGACAAACCGTGGTATCACGACATCAAGAACTTTCTTCAAAAGCAAGAGTACCCTCTCGGGGCGTCAAAGAAAGATAGAAAGACTTTGAGAAAGTTAGCTTGTAGATTCTTCCTGAATGAAGATGTTTTGTACAAGAGAAACTTCGACATGGTTCTGCTCAGATGCGTTGACAGAAAAGAAGCAGAAGTACTCATGAGAGAAATACATGAAGGTTCCTTTGGTACTCACGCCAATGGACATACCATGACAAGGAAAATACTGAGAGCAGGATATTATTGGCTGACAATGGAGTCAGATTGCTACCAGTACGCAAAGAGGTGTCACAAATGTCAGATCTACGCCGATAGAATTCATGTGCCACCATCTCTTCTCAACATACTCTCTTCCCCTTGGCCTTTCTCCATGTGGGGAATCGACATGATTGGAATGATCGAGCCAAAAGCGTCCAACAGACATCGCTTCATCTTGGTAGCCATAGACTATTTCACCAAATGGGTTGAAGCAGCTTCATATGCAAACGTTACAAGACAAGTTGTCGTCAGGTTTATCAAGAATCACATCATCTGTCGCTACGGCATTCCTAGCAAGATAATCACTGACAATGGGTCAAATTTGAATAACAAAATGATGAAGGAGCTTTGTGAAGAATTCAAGATTGAACATCACAACTCATCTCCTTACAGACCAAAGATGAATGGAGCTGTAGAAGCAGCTAACAAAAACATCAAGAAAATCATTCAGAAGATGGTCATCACTTACAAAGATTGGCATGAAATGCTCCCGTATGCTCTTCATGGTTACCGTACATCAGTACGTACTTCGACTGGAGCAACTCCTTTCTCCCTTGTATATGGCATGGAGGCAGTCCTACCTATAGAGGTTGAAATCCCATCAATGAGAGTTCTGATGGAAGCAAAATTAACAGAAGCCGAGTGGTGTCAAAGCAGATTCGATGAATTGAACTTAATCGAAGAAAAACGCATGACAGCTTTATGCCACGGACAGCTATATCAACAAAGAATGAAGAAAGCTTTCGACAAAAAGGTTCGACCTCGCACGATCAAAGAAGGCGACCTTGTACTAAAAAAGATTCAATCTTTTCTCACAGATTCTAGAGGGAAATGGACTCCCAATTATGACGGCCCCTACGTGGTCAAGAGAGCTTTCTCAGGAGGAGCCTTAATACTCACGACTATGGATGGAGAAGAATTCACCCGTCCTGTGAACGTCGACGCAGTCAAGAAATACTTCGCCTAAATAAACAAAAGAACAACTCGCTAAGTTGAAAACTCGCAAAGAGCGGCTTAGGCAAAAAAGAGCGTCTCGGTGAATCGAAAACCCGAAAGGGCGGTTCAGGCAAAAATTAGAGACATAAAAATAAATAATCAATCCCGGTAGACTTAAAACCCGAAAGGGGTAGTTTACGCAAAAGTTAGGGATATATGGCAAGTAACTGTGTCCAAGACAAATTTGATCATTCAAAATCCATAGCGGAGTGTTCATCAGCAGTAGGTCATCTTCTACGAAGCACGAATACAGCGCAACTCAGAGTGGAAGGGAAAGATAACGGTCGTCACGTTTCATCGTAGCCCTTTTCCCGAAAATTACCAATTTCCAACTTTGTAAATACTCCATGGAATCAAGCATTTGGCTGATTACCATTCCATAAATAATAATTTGAGCCTTGTGCTTTTCTTTGCAATCTAGTCTTATTCAGTTTCTTGAAATACATTTTAAGTTTAAACAGTCATTTTCTTGAAACAAATGTTTTCATAAAATAAAAATGAATTTACTTGCAAAAATAAAGGTGAAATTTCTTTCTGAGGTCTACAAACAATAGGAAGAATGCAAACAGTTGCTCCAAGAACGGTTGTGACTCCGGGAACCTAAATTTCCCCATGAGGTCGCTTTGCGAACATCTCCCGATGACGGATCTTTACTTCAATTCATATTACTCACTTCGGACAGTGGACAACTGATAACCAGATATTCCCAACAGAGTTCGAACTCCAAGAAGAGGACATCTTCTGATCCACAAGAATTTCAGTCGTATCATAGGATTTAACATCCGCGGCAATTCTATTCACATTCACTTTACATTTTATCATTGTCATAATATTCATGCATACATTACAATTGCATAGTCGAGTCAGGCTTTGATCCTGTGAATGCCTAAGTCATTGAGGCATGAACTCAAGTTTCCCCTGCGAGTTTCGGAGAAACTTTTTCTTTCGAGACAACAGTTCATACACAAGGATCTCCCCAAGCAAGTCAACAGATGGTAGTCTCCCTCAAAGAGATAGTTTGTTCACTTTTGGAATTCCTCAGTCGAGATTCTCCTGCAGAGCGACACTCGACAGTCTTCTTCAGATAAGATAGTATGCTTCGCATTTTGGAATTCCCTACAGGTTTGGTATTTCCCCAGCAAGGTCGAGAGATGCCACTTTTTCGTCAAAGAAAATAATTCAGGAAATCTGCCAGCAGATTGACAAATAATTCCCCAGCGGAGTCAGCAAATGATAGTCTTCGTCCAGAAGATAGTTCAAATTCCCCAACAAAGTCAGCAAATGGCAGTCTCTTTCAGCAGAAGACAGTTTGCTCACTTTCTTTCATGACAGGGTCAACAAATGGCAGTCTTCCCCGGCAGAAGACAGTTTGTTCCCCTAGCAATTGGCAAATAGCAGTCTTTTTCCCAAGAAAAGACAGTTTGTCTGTTAAATACTCAAGAGATCGACAAATGGCAGTTTCTCCAAACAGTTTGTCTGTTTCTGGGATGTTTAGTTCCCCACAGAGTCGATGAATGGCAGTTTTCCTATTAGGAAAACAGTTTGTTGATTCCCCAGGCATCAGTCGACGAATGGCAGTTTTCACCCCGAAAACAGGTCGTCCGCCTTCAAACAAAGTCATTAGCCCCTCAAAAGATCATGAGGCCATATGACATTCTTTCAAAGACGTCAAGTCAAAAGGGAAGATGGTGAAGTTTCTTTACTACCGTCAAATGGCATCTTATCTCCAAGCGCTGATAAGAAGTTTGACGAGGAAACAAACCTTTGAAGTTTCTTTACAGCCATCAAATGGCATCTTACCTCCAAGCGCTGGTAAGAAGTTTGACGAGGAAACAAACCTTTGAAGTTTCTTTACAGCCGTCAAATGGCATCTTATCTCCAAGCGCTGATAAGAAGTTTGACGAGGAAACAACCCTTGAAGTTTCTTTACTACCATCGAATGGCGTCTCGTCTCCAAGTGCTGATGAGAAGTTTGATGAGGAAACAAACCTTTGGAAATTTTCTCTTTATCTGAGATATTGTCCAAACACAACTAAGACTAGTTTCGAGATATGGACATCCGAAACGAGAGGAGGTTGTTTACCTTTTTCTAAGTGTCAACACTTAGTTAAAGAAGATGGATTGCGCATCCTACACTGCCATCCATTCTCCAGAATCCACATCAAGTATTTCTACAGGAGTTTGTCTCCTCATCCCCCGCCAAGTGCGACAACGGGATCAAATCATGCAAAGATTTTATCATCTCAGGAGCGCCCAAAATTCGGGCATTCTTTGATATTTAAGTCTCTTTTAGGCAGGAGAGATCGAGATATCTGTTGCACCCTGATTTTTACCCTACGATTCCGTCTCATTCGCATCATTTACGTCTTTGCATTCATTTAGGAAAAATTATCAAAAATATATACATGTACATTCATTACATGCATTTTGGTTCGATTATTAGTATTTTCGATTTATAGTTTTAATTCTAAAATTCAATTTGGATTTCAAGTTGAATTTTAAATTGAAATTATTAAATCCTTTTTTTAAATCACATTATTATTATTACTTGCTTTTATATTTCATTTTTTAGTAGGTACTGTAATGATTTAAAGAAGGAGGTCCAATTAATGAGATTGAAGGCCCATTTGCTTTTGTTTGATCCAAATCTCATTTTATGAAGTCAAACCATGAAGGAAAAAATCACAAGGGGACCACCAACATTCAAGTCACGATTCATGCACAAGGCAAAGTCACGTTTCCAGCAAGGTTCAAAAAGAATGTCATGATTTTGCAGCAAGTCTATTGCAATTTTCGTCTGAATCAATCTCAGCCTTTCATCTCATGTAATCAATGGCCAATATTCTCCAATTGCACATGACACGGATCCATCCCAAAACTCCATAAATCGGCAGCAAACTCGACTCCAATTCTCCAATTCGGTTACAGCATTTCCCTCTCTTTTGCTCACACAATTCACACCTCTCATGCCTATATAAACACATTCTCAGTTCAGAATTAGGGGGAGGAGAAAAAAGTATTGTTATGCTGCTGAAATTCCACCAGACAATTCTCCTCCAAAACTTTGTTCAAAATCTGCAAAACTCCCTTCGAAATCTACACTGAACCTTCATCATCATCATCATTGTATTCAACCTTTTCATAATCAGAATTCCACATCATCATAATCGTCAACATTATCACTCTTACCTTCAAATTCACCAGCAACTGCAAGCAACCGAACAACATCAGAACTGCAGCGCTTGAGTTTCATCGCAATACTTTTTGCCTCGATGTGAATCGAACAACGATACCTTCATCAACACTTCAATAATCATCCTCATCGCAGCACATCATCACCGTTATGCATCAATTTCGTTCGACTGTTCAGAATTGCATCTGCGAGCAATACGCCCATTCCCTTCGACGCGACGTTCAACTTCAACTGTAACGCAGCAAGTCATAGGTTCAGCAACATCTTCGCGCGTCGGTGTCGAAATTCTCGGACTAGCTCCGAGCATGTAAGTCCTTCCATCCTCTTCATACATTTTGCCATGATGCTGATGATTGTTGTTGCTATGCTTACTGTGATTCACACCCCTTGCCATGATGTTGATGAGATTGTTGTGATGATATATGCTTTGATATTGTTGTTGTTGTTATAATGTCGTTGTTTCGATGCTATGTTTTGTTGTTCGCTATACTTGTTGCTGTTTTTTTTGTTATGGTGTTGTTGTTCTATGCGAATCGAGAGGGTGAAGTCGAGAGAGATTCTGAGAGAGGTGGAAGATGTGGTTGTTATTGTTTGTTTAGGTAGAAGAAGGAAGCAGAGAGGTTATCGTTGTTGTATGAGATTAGGAGAGGGAGTGTACCGAGAGTTTGAAGCAGAGATGAACAGAGAGAAGGAAAGTATTAGCGTGAGAAGAAACCGAGTGAAAGCAGAGAGTGGAGACCGAGAGATTTTGAGAAGTAGGAGAAACAGCCGTTTTAGGTTTAGTTTGGCATTTAGGGTTTCTTTTCCTTTCAGTTTCGATCTGGGCCGAGTTGACTTAGAGCCCAATCCGTTTTTCTCCTTGCACACCCTCTTGCCAGTGATCCACCCCCTTTCTGGATATCATGTTTGACTATTGGGCCTCCATTAAAGGCCCAGCGCCCTTCTCCTTGGTGCACTCCCCATTTGCTTGCTCTTTTAAGCCATTGTGTTTATTTCCTTTAAATGTTTCTATATCTTTTTTTTATTTTATTTTTATTTTACTAATTGTTTTAATTTCTTATATTTCTAAAATACAAAAACATGTTTCATTTTAAATTTACACTTTATTTTTATTTTCATATTAAAAATCCAAAAATATTTTAATTTGTTTATTTTCCTTTTTAGTTACTTATTTTTGTATATTTTCATCTTTTATATTTTATTTTCCTTTTAAAATGCTTTGTTTGATTTTCTTTTATTTTCTTTTATGCACATGTTAATTCCGTTCCACAATAATTGTATGAGTCTCCAAAGGTCGAGCAGCAGTGGAATGCGACGTTTAACATCACACACACACACAAAATGTTTTGAGCCGAACTACGGCTGCTCTGATTCCTTAATCGGGATACGTAGGCATTAGGTCGCGGGGCCTGAACGAGCAGAATCTTGTATATATTTTCTTTCTTTTCCCCGTGTTTCTTTGCTCTCCTTTCTTCGCGCGTTTCCCTTTAGCTTTTAGGTTTAGATTTTTAGATAACACCCTTAGATTTAGACTAACAAGAGCGGATCCCGTCGAGTACGACGGACGTGAGGAGTGCTAACCCCTTCTCCTTGCGTAACCGACACCCTTACCTAGTTCTCTGGGTCGTAAGACCGTTGTTTGTTTTCTTTATAGGTTTTAGTCGATGTTTTCCTTTCCCATTTTTGGGATAAATAAACAATCGATGGCGACTTCATTGATTTCATTTTGATGATTTCTAACCAGTTGTTTCAATATCAATCTCTCTCCCTCCAGATAAAAGAAACTTAAATAGGGGCATCTGTCATACCCTAATTTTTGACCCCCCTGAGATGACATATCTTCAGGATTTTCATCAAGTCAAAGTAAGTACCCAGGGCAGTCTGGCATTCAATCGAGGGTGTTCAAAGACAAGAAAACTCAGGCAAAGGATCAATCAATAGAGGGATTAGTCTCTAATACAATCATAAGACTCAAAAGCTTCATTATTTCACCTATGATTGATTAGACACCCAGTCATCTAAGTACAGAATTACTTAGATCAACAGACTAGGGTTTGGAGCCTATCAAGGACTAAAATCAGGGATCACCTTTGGGAAACCCTAAAAAGCCCCAGGGAACCATTCAAAGACATCAATCATCTTCAAATAACTCATATGACAAGATCCACTGGACATTACACCTCAAATCAAAATCTACAGCCATCATTGTCCTCTGGTCGACAATTAGGGTTTTTGACCTAATTCACCAAGATAGTTGACTTTTAATCAGGGCATGGATCCAAAACTCAAGACATGATTCAAGAATCTCTACTACCTCAATATAATCCATTTACATCATTCATTTGAGGAGAAGATCTTGATTCTACACAAAAGTCCAAAATCTCACCTTACTAGGAAAAAGTCAACTGTATGGGATCACTATTGACTTTTGAGATTTTTGGTCAAACCATGACTTTTAAGGATCAATATCATCAATATATGGATAATGAAGTCATTTGACCAAAGAAATTCAAAGAAATTCATCAAGGAGCAAAAAGTCGGGAATTAGGGTTTTTTAAGGCATGGTGAGAACTCAAAATTTCACCTACACAACTCAAAAAACTTCCAACATGAAAGTTGTAGATCTTGCAAAATAAAACAACATCTTACAAAGGAACTTTTTTCAAAAGATCAATCATTTAAGAGTTTTGGAAATTTTTGAGTTTTAGGTCATAAACACTTAGAAATTTTTCTAAGTGTTTTAACCTAGTTTTCTTCCAACTTTGGCCTCATTTTTCACATATTTGCCAAAGGATTTTGAAGAAACTCCAAACTAATGATTTGAAGTAGATGTTTAGGGCTTTCCAAATTGTGTTCAACCTTCTCCAAATTCATTTTGAGCTAAGAGTTATGCTTGTTCAAAGTTGGCCTCATGAAGTAAAATTATAGGTCATGCATCATTTTTGAACTTTGAAATTTTGTGCACATGACCTCAATTATGGATGCTACACGACCCATAACACATCTGAAAACATGCCATGCATTCATTTTCACCATGCCATAAGAATTGAAGAAGATTCTAAAAACAAGAACATGTGATTATGTAATGATTACATTTGTGAATTTATGGCAAATTGATGAATCACCCAAGGAATCTTCTCACCAACCAATTAGAGCTCATTTCTGGCTCAGAATTGTCCCCTAAGATCAAGCAAAATCGAGGGCTAGGGGATTGATCAAATGGAATCAAAATTCTCATCATTGCATAAGAGATATTTGCAAACTTCCTTCATGCTTAAGAAACCAAACTTCTTTCATTAAGCAAGCTCACTCTTCTGCAACTATACTGAACCATTTGCCTATAAATAGGAGAGCATACCTCAGTAATCAAACACACCAAAGCAACAAAATTCTTGCTTTCTCTCTTCTTTCTTCATACTTAAGGTTTTCAAAGGTTCTTTGGCAAGAAGACTCGGATTCTTCAAACCAAAGCTCTTCCTTTGGAATTAAGTATTCAAACACATTAGGGAAGTCATTTAGAGGCAATCCAGACCTCTGAAACACTTCTGTAAGTGAAGAATCATCATCTTCACTTCTCACTTGGAGCTGTTGCAGTTGGAGGTCCATAGAGGAATTCAGGAGGTTTCAAGCCAAGCCAATCATCCAGGCACACTCCTCAGGTCATAGTGAAGCTAACCAGATGGTTGCAGCTCATCTTTAACTCCAAATTCAACAACCTCCATGTCTACTTGAAGCTCAAATCGAGGGAGGTCCATAGAGCAATTCAGAAGGATTCAAGCTCCAATAAGCATTTAGTTAGCATCATTAAGTCTCAAGGAAGCTATTGAGATCATTCATTCAAACCCAGGTGCTCTCAATCATCCTCACGACCTCCATTTTCAGAGGTAAGTTCCTGAACTTCACTTCTTTAATTTAAGCACTCTTTGAGTTAAAGCTCGATTCTATCTTGTTTAGCATCATCAGAGGATTGAAAACCCTCTATCATCATTCATTTATCTTTCAGTATAGCCATTTAATTTGATTTCTAAGTTTTAGGGTTCTTCACGATTTCTGGTAAATTAGTTAGATGTAGTTAATATAAATCTATGTTAGTTACATATTTAGAATCATGAGTGAATTTAGAACAAGTTTCATCTTTATATCGTTGCAAATGGTTGAGAATTGAGAGAGTTCAGAAATCCAAATCGTTGGAGCTTGAGGAAGAAGATGACAATGGTGGTGGCGCGCAAATTTCAAACCTCAGGGCAGAGTTTATTTTATATTTAATGATAGGTGTTTCATAAACGACTGAATAACTTGCCCTAGTGGCCACACATGCGCTCTTAGTCTCCTCATGCCCAAAGTCTGGGGTTCGAATCCCCCTCGCCCCAGACTTTTTATTCCTTTTATTTTTTCATGATTTACACACTTGTCTGAAAATATAATGCGTTGGATGTGTATCATAAACACCAAGCGCGCCTTGGCCCAGTGGTGTTGTTTTGAGTTGTTGACTTCAAGGGCGTGGGTTCAAACCATGGTGAGGCCAAAATGTTATTTTTTATCACTTTTCCCTTTCATTTTCTTTACAACTTCACACCAATAATTCACCTATCAAATTAAATCATTTTCACTTCATTTTCCACACACTTGTTATTTAATATACTTATTTTGTGAATAATCAAAAAAATCATAAAAATATTATTTATTTCATGTATTTTAATTAGGTTTAAAATAGTATGTTTTTAAGTGTTTTCTTAAATACTTTAAATATATATTGTCATTTTATTTTAACCTATTTATTTTGTGAATAAGTTTATGATAAAACCCTAATTGTTTAGGTCTTAATTAGGCATAGATCTTTATTCTTTACCTTAATTAAGTTGACTTTTTGTCAATTTTCAAAGCTATTACCACTCTCTGATTAAAAGGATGATTAAGGTTTTCAAACAACAAAACCTTATATCATTTCAAATCATTTTCAAATTGCTTTTACACCAGTACTGTAAAGTACTGGGCCTCTAATAGAGTGTAAGTCCCAAAAACCTTCTCTTCTTAGCTTGTTTTCAAAACTGTATTTTCAAAATCTTCTTTCTGTTTTCAAAACATTCTTCTGGTATTTGAAGGGCATTATTCCCGGTGAAACTCTTCAGATACCTATGTGACCTTTGTCCATCTTCACTTCTTCTGTTTTCAAAAACCATTAACTGCTTATAATAAATATTCAACTGTTATCAACAAAACAACAAAAATACTGTTGAGGCTCTGTGTATACTTCTTCAAAGGCCTCCACTCCATCCAGGTTAGGCTTTACAAGCTTTCAATTTACAGTCTTTATTTAAATTACTGTCAAATATAAACTGTGTGCATATATTAGTTTAGAACTACGTTTGAGTATAAACCTTAGGACAGTTAAACTATATATATATTATAGGAATATGGCCTAGGATTGAGAATGTCTTCCCGGTGAAGGCTCTTTCCTAATTAGAGATCTGTAGTTCAAACCACCAAGATGAAATATTCCCGGTGAAACATCTTGGCAAAAACCTTAGAATCCAAATAATAGGACTCATCCACCCAAAGAGGAATTATTCCCGGTGAAACCTCTTACCCATTTGCTTAGAGCCAAAATAAGTTCAAAGCCACATAGCTTTCTCTTGTGCTATAACAAGGACCCTCGATTAGCCTCCTCTTGGGCTTTGTACAAGGACCCACAGGCTTCTTAAAAGCATTTCCAGCTTCCTCTTGAGCTTGTATACAAGGACCCATCAGGTTTCTTATAAACATAGGAACAGGTCTTTAGTCACCTTTTAGCCTACCCTTGTGAGTTTCTTCCAATTTAAACCAGCCTCTAAACAAGCTAAGTTTGTCTCAATTTTACATTGAGTACACCTTTGGAATGAGAGACATGGACAGTCTCTGTCACCCTTATCTTCATCAATCTTCCTTAGCAGAGTCTAGGATCTATGTTTATTTTCTCCTCAGCATGTGTCAGCCTTCATCTTGGGCTTTAAACAGGAAGTCTCCACTAGATAATCTTTCTGCCAAATCCCTGGAAAGGGTTAGCCTCCAA
Source organism: Vicia villosa (assembly GCF_029867415.1). Classification (NCBI taxonomy): domain Eukaryota; kingdom Viridiplantae; phylum Streptophyta; class Magnoliopsida; order Fabales; family Fabaceae; genus Vicia; species Vicia villosa. The sequence goes on along the minus strand of NC_081184.1, from coordinate 57,816,682 downwards.
AGTCAATTCAAATCAATCCATCATTTCAATAAAATTCCCTGGAAAGGGTTAGCTTCCACACATTCCTTCATTTTAATAAAAACCCCTGGAAAGGGTTAGCCTCCAAAATCAATTAATAAAAATGTCAAAAACCAAAGATTCACTTCTCTTAGGAGATGATTTCCCCAAAAGAGTCAAAACCCCTGGAAAGGGTCAGCCTAAAAAAAAACATGATAAAATCAGTCTTTTACCAAATAATTTTTCCAGCTGAGTCAAAATCCCTGGAAAGGGTTAGCTTCCAAAGAAAAACAGTCTTTCAATAAATAAAATCTCCTCAATAGAGTCAAAACCAAAAAAAATAGTTAGCCTCAACCTTGGGCTTCATACAAGGCACCAAAACAATAAAACTCCCCTGTCAAGAGTCAGCCTCAACCTTGGGCATTGTACAAGGCAGATAATAGAGTCTCCCCAGTGAGTTCGTCATTACTCAGTAGCCACAACCTTGGGCTTTGTACAAGGCAGATAAACCATATTTTCATGTGTCAAAGATTCCTAACATCTTGGATCTTTTCCCATAGAGTCATCCATACTCAATTCATTTAAAAAAGAGTCTGCCACAACCTTGGGCTTTGTACAAGGCAGAAAATAATGTTTTCCTTAGCTAGAGTCAGCCACAACCTTGGGCTTTGTACAAGGCACACAAAAATAGAGTCATCCTCAGCAGTTAGCCACAACCTTGGGCTTTGTACAAGGCACACAAATAGAGTCTCCCTAAGTAGAGTCAGCCTCAATTCTGGGCTTTGTACAGAACACAAAAATACCCTGTAATTAATCCCCAGTGGAGTCATCTCCCAGAGTCAATAATATTAATTAATCAATCAAAAAGCCTCAAGCTTGGGCCTCATACAAGCCAGCTAAAGTCAAATCTTTTATACAGTAGATAAACATAGCTTATCTCTATAGAGATATATTTTTACTACTCTACCACATTCAAACAAACAAACATTTCAATTTCAATTTCAATCAAAGTCTCCCATTTAGGACTCTGAAAGACATGCTCTGGCACATCCCCAGACTTGTACACTTTCCCTAATTTGGACGAGCATCTTTCTTTCATTTAAGAGGCATCTGACTGGCATACTTGCACACACAAGTAAGGTCCCCCTCTTGAATGAAATGAATTCAGTTATTCTGTCACTCCTTTAAATGTTTGTGGTAGAATAGTACAAATACCTCTCTGTAGAGATGATTTCATGTCTCTTTACTGTAAACAGAGATTTAATTCCAAGCTTCAACCTTGAGCTTCAAGCAAGGCACCAAAAATAATTAATTTCCCTAGTTAGTTCCCCGAACTACATTAAGCTCTGACTTCCACTAGGGATATGTAGGCATGAGGTTCACAAGGAATCTCAGCGAGCTAATAAAATACCAAAAATAGTCAGTTTGTCTGTCTGTCTGTCTTTCTTTAATCAATTCAACTCCTTCTCCTAATACAAAGGAGAAACTTTCCCAATCATTAGCAATAAACACAATCACAAATGACACAGAGAAGGTTCCTGTAGAGTACTACAGATATGTAGGGTGTTTAAACACTTCCCTATGTATAACCGACCCCCCGGACTCCAGAATTTCTAGTCTAGGTGAAATCCCCACACTTAGCAAACTCCTAGGGTTTAGTTGAGATCTTTTTTCCCCTTTCCTACTCGTAGGACAAATAAGAAAGTTCGTGTGATATCGTAGGAAGAACTGAAATAAAATTCATCCCACCACGGGCGCATTCTCCTTCCAAATTTCGCGTGAAGGGTTTAGCGTGACGTCCTCCCAAGTGAAACGGGGAGGTAAAGAAAACGACACCACACTTGATGATTCCTTTGCAGATGAATTGAGCACAACATCAGAAGTAGAATTCTAAATTGAAAACTTCTTGATTGATGATTGATATGCAAATGACGTATGATCTTAGGGTCAAAAATTAGGGTATGACAGGGGGTGGACTGGAGTAGTTTCGTTAACAACAAACCAGGATAAAAATCATTGTGCAATTGTTTTTATTCTAAGAGTTTTTAAAGTACATTTATTCAACCCCCCCTTTTCTAAGTGTTTTTCTATCCTTCAGGTTGAGGACAGTAAAAAACAAAATGGTTATCCCTCTCAATAGAAGGTCAAAATATGACGATACAACAACGGTTATCCCTCGTCGACCAAGAAATGAGGTATTCACAATCTTTCCAACAAATCGAAGACATCTCATACGACTTATTAGAAAAAAGAAAATAATGAATAAAAAAAACCTGCTAAGTTAACAACATGAAAACAAATGAGTTAGGCAAAAGTTAGGGCATCCCGCTGGACTTCAAACCCGAAATTCAAAAGAATTTGTCCAAGAAAAAGTTAGGGAAACAAAAAAAAGATCCTCAACAAAAGGGCAAAGTCGCGTGACTATAAATTCAAGATCGTGTGATCAGACACCAAGAATAAAAGGAAAGTGACTGCCATGTCCAAACACCTCATTGATTCCTCAATCAGCTCAAACTCCTCTTGAAGGATAAATGCTCGCATCGAGTTAACTGAACTTAGGTTGGAGAACATCACGAAGGGGGTGGGCACCAATAAAATTTTGAGCCTAAAAATCCTTTCTTCTAAAACCGTGAACTTGGCCATGTTACAACCCTAAAAAGTCCTAATTGAAGCAGGGTAAATTCGAAAGCATACTGTAAACGAGAATACGGTAAACCGACTCCTAGGAGTTTTGCTAAAACGTTTGAGTTGGTATCACACCACCTTTCATAAAAATCGATGTTTTGACATCCTTTAAAAAAAAATTCTTTTTTAAAACTTCAAGACAAACATGAACTTTGCATTAAAATTATATTTCTCATACTAAACATTCTTTGCATATGAACAAGTACTTGACACCAGGAAAGCTGCCGTCTGTCATACCCCAAAATTTGCCTTCCACTTCCATTCACAATGATTCAAAGCTCAAGATTCAAATCCAAAGATTACTCATTCAAAAGTCCAGATGATCCACAGTCGACTGGTTTGACCTAAAAAGTCAACCATAATCAGAGCATAGTCAAAGCCTCCCAATTTTGGGTCAACATCAAGTATGTGAAGAATAACCATCATTTGATCAAAGATTAATCATGATTCCATTAATAGAAACTCAGAGATGAACAAATACAAAAGAGGTTCAAATTAGGGTTTCTTAAGAGAAAGTCAACCCAACTTTGACTGGGCATAACTTTCACATGGAACATCAAAAATTCCCCACTCAAAGCCTATTTTGAAGGAAATTGGATTCTCTACAACTTTGTCTCTCACAAGCCAGGGCTAGAAATGATTCATTTGAGAGATACAGTGCAAAAGATTACAGGTCATTTTCAGGCATCCCTCAAAAGCAGTTTTTTGTCAGAGAAGATATGATCAAGATAAAAGCTCCAAATGAAAAATATGTTCCAAAGTGGCTTGTAGAGGACACTTTGAGGTTTCCATAATGTATTAGAACTCCCTCATAGCTTAAAAATTGAGTGAGATATGCTTGATCAAAGTTGGGTGATTTTGGAGGACCAAATGTGAAAAAAGAAGGTTCAAATTGAGAAATTTTGCAAATGGGCCTATGGTTTTATGATACAAACTTGGTCCACAAGCCATTAGCATGCCCAAAATCATTTTCCACGAAAATTAGCATTATATTTGATTTAATATGATTTTTTATTTCATTTTAATGACTTTATTAAGATTAAAAATCAAATATTTTGTTAGGAAATATATTTTGATGATTTCCAATCAATATTTATGACAAAATACAATATATTTTCGTGACTAATTGATTGGGGAAAAGATTGATACAAGAATTGGCCAAAATAGAAAGTTTTCATTCAAGATTTAAGTCAATTTTACAAACTTAGCAAGATTGGATTTCAAGAGGCCTTGGGCTTTAATTCTTAACCTAATTCACTCTTCTATAAGTAGTGAATGGAGGGCATAGGACTAGGGGACGCAACTCTGGCCAAAGAAGAACTTGCAAGAACTCAAAATTCACAAAGAAGGTGAATTCGGATTTGGGGAATTAGAGATTGTCGAAGGTTTCTAAGGGTTGCAACACGTTCATTGACGTTCACTGAAGCTATTGGGATACTCACGCATCGTCAACACCCCCAGAATTTCTCCATAATAGCCGAGGTATGTAGTTTCAAAAACTGGACCGATTAGCATAGTACACGCATGTTCATGATGATTTGATTGTGTGCTTGGGTTTGTATTATTGCTGTGAACGTTTCTGGGTTAATTAATTGTGTTTTGGGGCATCATAGCGTAATCGGCCATTGGAGGCCGAGCAAGGTTCTAGGGTTTCGGTTTGGGGGTTTTTCATAGGAGCTAAATTAAGGTTAATTGATGGTATATCCTGGTTCGCATGGTTGAGACGAGTAAGGTGATAGGGTCGTGCCAAGTTTATTCAAAAGTATGCGCTATTCGCTATTTTCGTGTTCTGGGTTTTGCTACGAACAATTCGTAGCTAATTGGTAGATGGCCAACAAAAATTTGCAGGGTGGTTTGGGGACGATGATGAGCTGTCACTAGGTGACTCGTCCATTTGAATTCGCGCGCGTGTTTTCATTAGTTTTTGTTGTTTTTTTATAATTAATGGAAGGCATTCAAATAACACAACGCGCGTTTGGCAGCGTTGGCGCAGGTGGTTGTTGGTAACCCAAGGGTCCAGGGTTCGATCCCTGGTCCTTTTATATATTTTTTCTGATTTTCTAAACATGATCCAGTGCGCCCTTACCCCTAGGCCATACCATGCACCCTCTCAATCTGACTATTAAGGCTCCACTCAATTAGATCTAACGCCCTAGAATCTGGATCCCTATACCATACACCTTGATAATAGCCATACTGAATTATAATCCCTAATAAACATTTAATTTTAATTAATATAATTGTTTTAACTAAATTATTTTAATATATTTATTAATAGTAATAATAATTATTTTTATAAATAAATTATTATATGATATTTATATTAAAATGTCAATTTGTTGTTCGTTCCGATTAAATCGATTAATCGTTATGGGCAACAATAATTTTAATTAAAATGTTATTTAATTAAAATGCAATTAATTTCTATTTGATTAAATGGTTTGGACTATCTCATTAGTCGCGATGATTAATCTTTCTATTTTTCTTATTCCAATTCGTTATTCTTTTTAATCGAATCAATCGATTACGAGAGGTAACGATGCAAACTAATTATTAAAAATTATTAAAAAATATCCTAATTCGTTATTAGTAATAATCAAATCAATTGATTAAAATTGGTAACGATGCAACTTCAAATCTGTTAACTATGGCGATCGAATCTATTGATCGTTGCGGTTAATAGTGCAAAATTAAATTAGGGTTGTACGCCCAAACCTCAAAAACACTTTTCAAACCTTTCAAATCACAAATTTCAAACTACGGATTTTCATCCTCATTCAAAACTACGATAGGCCATTCAAAAAGCCTTCAAACCATTCAAACTCTAACTCTAAGGGCGTACAACCCTTTCCCGAACTACGTAGACTCTGATCCTCCATAAGGAGGTACGTAGGCACTTGGCAACAAGGCGAGTCCCCCTCTTCCAAACTCTAATCATGTTCAAATAGCTAGCCTTTAACTCTATTTACTGTCTGTCATCTTTCTTTATGTTTTTCCATAACCCTTATCTTTGCAATGTTAACCTTTAGGAAAGGGTTGAGGGTGCCTAACACCTTCCCTCGACCTGAATATAGTATCTTACCCTGATCTCTTAACTGCGCGAGGTTTCCTATTCGCCTTGGTAGAATAGGTGGCGACTCTAAACCTTCATTTTTAGGGCAGGTTGCTACAGCTGGCGACTCTGCTGGGGAACACACTGTAATGGTGAATTACTATGCTCCTATAGGTTTTGGCAGGGTTTGGGTTTTGGCAAACTATTTAAGTTTTTGGCAAACTTTTTAGGGTTAGGCTAATTTGCCATTTTTATGGTTTGTGTTTCGTTTTATTTTTATTTATTTCTACCTAAAATTATTTAATTATGTATGTTTATATATTTGCATTGAATTGCATAAATGTTATATTATATGTACTGTTGTGTTATTATGTTGTGTTAAACCCTAAGTGTGGGAGTTAACTTTGAGATCAATAGGGGAGTATGAATCGCCTACGAGTCTCATTGATAACTCCACTCGGAGTGGGTTGAGTATTCGGAAATGTCCAAAACGAGGCTTGACTTTGTTGAGGGCAGGACTGGATACTTGGCTGATCTCTCCGAGAACCTACCCCAAAAATTCGAACCTCATGGATAAAATGAGTTGTTCTAAAACCCAAAGAGACAAAAAGTCTCGGAGGCTACGAACGACCCCATGAGACCTTCTAGAACACCCCCTATTAAAAGGTTGGCTCCCAAGAGCCGCTACGTCGAACCTATGAACTTATGTGATTCTGTGCTATATGTATATATATATGTGTTGATCATTTTTTAATTATTTCTTTTTCCATTCATCATACATCATGGGCATTCTTGCATCATATTTTATTAAAAAAAAAGAAAGAAAAAAGGATATCATACATATCATGCATGGCATACACATCATTTTCATGACATTAAGAGAAGATTCCTCTTCTATCTTTAGAACAAGGGACCATTGGGAAGGATAATCTAACATCCCGACCGTCTTATCAGACCAGATTTCAGCAAGAGAAATCGATGGAGCAGCTAGAACAGAATCAAACCTCCCTTCGTGAAGACGTGGATCAACTAAAGGTTAGTATGGAAGAGGTTAAAGGAGGTATGGCTCAGATGTTAGAATTCATGAAGGCCCTCAGGGACGAGAAAGAGAAAGCAAAAGAGGTTCAGTCTAGGGATACCCTGGTTCAGGATGAGATCCCCAACGACAAAAACCCGCTACTAGCATTTGTTCCAGGCTTTGGCCCTGCTAAGGACAGACCTCAAGTCCGATCTGTTAGGAGATCTATCCAATTCCAAGAGAAAGGAGAGACCTCTCAAGAAGGATTTCTCCCTCCTCCACAAACCAAAGGGGCAACCCGCACAGTTCGCATTCCTGCTAACAATATCCCTAAGGATGATGATTACCTGGAGCAACAATACGGAGTGCAAGAGGTGGACAACTCAGACCAAGCACCTCAGACACAACAGTCTATTCCTAACTTTGAGGAAGACTCCAAGGACAGTGAACAGATCAAGACGCTGGAGGAGAGACTAAAAGTGGTAGAAGGATACGATGTCTTCGAAGTGGATGCCTTCGAAATGAGTTTGGTCTCAGACTTAACTATCCCTCGCAAATTCAAGATTCCCGACTTCGAGAAATACAAAGGACTCACATGTCCGAGGAATCACTTGCGCATGTATGCGCGAAAAATGGCTGCCTACGCCCACGATCCAAAGCTAATGATACATTTCTTTCAAGAAAGCTTAAGCGGAGCGTCTATTGATTGGTACATGCAATTAGAGAAGTCTTCTGTCCGAAGCTGGAATGATCTGGCCAACACCTTCTTAAAGCATTACAAGTACAACCTAGACATGGCACCCAATAGGATGCAATTACAAAATATGTCACAGAAGAAGGATGAATCATTCAAGGAGTATGCCCAAAGGTGGAGGGAAATGGCTTCTCGAGTCCAACCTCCCTTGATGGAAAAAGAACTGGTGGACATATTTATGAGCACTTTGCAAGGACCATACTACGACAAGATGGTCGGAAGCATATCTTCAGGGTTCTCGGACTTGGTAGTCATTGGTGAGAGAATTGAAAATGGGATCAAAAATGGGAAGATACAAGGGGCACCCTCAGGTTCCTATCACACAAAGAAGTCATATGACGGAAAAAAGGAACCCAACACTATTGGAGCGATCCTAGTTAATCAGACACCAACACTACAACAGAAGGATCAGCAAAAACAACAGGGTGGCCAACGCCCCTGGAGGTCCAAGCCAAAACGAGCGTTCACCCCATTGCACATGCCGCTGTCTCAAGCTCTGCAACGTCTGCTCAGTCAGAACTTGATAACTATGCTGCCTCCATACTCAGCTCCGGCTAACCCCGCTCCCGGGTACAAGCATCATCCTAGGTGCGCTTATCATTCAGATAGTCCTGGTCATGATACAGAGGATTGTGGGCCGTTGAAACACAAGATCCATGATTTGATTGAAGAAGGGCTCATTGAGTTCGAAGATCCTAGCAAGTCTAAAGCCATAGGTGGCTAGAAGGAGGATTTCTTAGATCATTAGTTTTATTTTCATTCGCAATTTCTTTTCCGTTTGTTTAAACATTAGTCTTACGACATATGCTATGTACTTTACAACAATCATTAATGCATTGCTTACGTTTGTCTTGATTCATTCCCAGTGTTCTCACTATATTTAAAACTGTGTTTTTACTCGGTTTTCTTCTTTGTGATATTCAATTCTCGATTAAAGTCGTACATCTTTTGAGGGAGAATGACGAAAACGATACCACAATTTCATACACTACGCTTTCGAACAGACCGTGTTGACGATGTACAGGCATTTGTTCAATTCCTAAATAATGGAGATATAAGGATGTTAATCCCTCGTCAACCCCTTTGAGCCTAAAGAAGTAGGATTTTTCCTTCATATAAAATAAAACCCTTCATATATAACCTGGGGTAGGGTAGCTGCTCAGTTAACTTAATCATTCCAAATTGTTCCTTTGAACATAATCGCTGATGGTTCTCCGTCATCAATTAAGTCCGACAGTCAATGTCCGCCAAGAAAAAGAAAGCAATACAAGGGCCTTCTAAGTCAAAACCTATTAAGGATACTTAGGCAAAATTGGGGCATCCCGCAGACTGTAGTTTTAAAACGAACAGTTCAGGCAAAGTTGAAAAGAGGTCACTACATACCCTCACAAAAGACAAGAAAGGAGGATGACTGCCTTTGCAAAATAAACTTCTGGTTTTTTAACCATCAAAAATATCAATGTTCCCAAAGTCTTTTTGGAACTTAAACACATAGCTGACTGAGCATAGGACCGGAGGACATCACGAAGAGGGGGATGGGTACAAATAAACTTTGAGCCACTATCTTTTGTTTCTTTAAACCGTGAACCAGACCACGTTACAACCCTGAAAAGTCCTAACTGAAGCATGGTTAGTTCGAAAGCATATCGTTACTAAAGGTATCCCGACTCCTTAAGGTCTACTATAACTCTTGAGTTGATATCACTTTCTTACAAAAAAAAAAACTTTGTTTTACTCAAAAAAATGTTTTTAAACTTTCAAGACAGACATATGCATTCGCATCTTATGAATTTCATTACAAAGTACACGTGTCTATGTGGGTTTAAATGTTAACATCAGGGAGAAGTTGCATGGAGCATGGCTAATGACTAAAAATCCTACCGACGGATGAAATAGCCTCCAAAAAAGAAGCTTATCAAAAGAAGAAACATCTCTTACACATGACTGAGATAGCTGAGGTGCACAAGGGGCATAACTCGTCATTATTCCATTTACATGGGGCAATCAAATCAAGATCCATGGAATCTCTTAAGGACGCTGAATAGCCCATGGGGCAAGTCCATTACCTGGGGGCATGTTGCAAAGGTCACTCAGTATCAGATGGTGTCAATGCCACTCTCACATCCTTTCCAGGAACCTTTATAGGATATTTCTCAATCTGTCCATATAGTCTTCTTTAAGACATGTTCAAATACTTTTTACCCTTTCTAGGAGCCTTGTTCAGACAGTCTTTTAAAGACCCGCCTTCTTATCTTTTCTATTTTCAAACCCTTTCAGACAGTCTTCTCTAAGACATATTCATTTCCAAGAACCTTTTCTAGGTAGTCTTCTGTAAGACATCTCTTAACTTTTTTTTTCAGTTAGTCTTTTAAGACATATTCAAACTTCTCTTACGCTTCCAAGAACCTTGTCAAACTTTGTTTAAAGTACAGAGTCTTTTCTAAGACAGTTCACCATTTTTTCTAGAGTGATCTTCTTCAAGATAATTTTTCCTAAGTTTTGTCAAAAACGTCACATTCCTTAAAACAGTCTTTGTACTTTATAGGAATCTTTTTACCCTCGTCACATGCATGTTCTTTTGAGCTTTGTTTAAAGCGCAGTCTTGTTTAAGACAATCTCCCATTTCTTTCAAGGACCTCTTCAGGTAATCTTATAGTAGACATCATCTCATTTTGAGTACTCAGCAAATCACTGTCCGTCAGGCGTGACCGAAGCGCACGACTCACTCTGAAAAGCATTCGCTTCACATTCAAATCAATACTTACAATCAAGAATCCTATTGACTAGGGGCATTCTTTTTCAAGAATTCAAACACTGGGGCAATGCATATCAGGCAAGACATGGTGGAACTCGAGTTCTCTCTAAAGGTTCCTCCTTCAGATTAAAGGGCACGTCTCTCAAAATTTCTGATATTCGAGAAGTCACACTGGCATCATACAAAGAGCATTGTTGCATAATTGATCTTCCCACGCTTGTACTATTTACATCCCGCAGTGTGGGGTAGGCATACATGCATAATCCTCATTTATTTTGAGAATCTCATTACATGACACATGCATCATGACATTGCATAAAACTAACGCTGCCTTTTCAGGTCACTCCATAATTCAAAAGGATGTTATCATCCAAATTACAACACAGATGCGATCGTATCCACGATTCAATCTTAAACACACACAGATACAATTCCAAATACCTCATTCCAAGTCTTTCTTCAAAGACGATCCAGAAGCAACCAAAGAATTTCTTACCTCTCCAGGTAGTCTTGTCCAAGACAATTATATCAACCTTTCCAAGCAGCCTTCTCTAAGACCCTTCGTGTCCTTTATAGGAACATGTTCTAGTTAGTTTTGTTTAAAACGTTACATGTCCTTTGTAGGAACCTTTCTAGGTAGTTTTGTTTAAAATGCTTCGTATCCTCCATAGGAACCTTTCTAGGTAGTTTTGTTTAAAACATTCCACGCCCTCTATAGGAATCTTTCTAGAGAGTTTTGTTTAAAACATATCGTATCCTTTATAGGAATCTTTTTAGATAGTTTTGTTTAAAACATGTCGCGTCCTTTATAGGAACCTTTATAGGTAGTTTTGTTTAAAACATGCCGTATCCTTTATAGGAACCTTTATAGGTAGTTTTGTTTAAAACGTATCATTCCCTTTATAGGAACCTCTATAGGTAGTTTTGTTTAAAACGTTTCATATCCTTTATAGGAACCTTTTTAGGCAGTTTTGTTTAAAATATTTCACATCCTCTATAGGAACCTTTCTAGGCAGTTTTGTTTAAAAACGCTTTCAAATCTTTTATAGAAACCTTTTTAGATAGTTTTGTTTAAAGCATACTACGTCCTTTCTAGGAACCTTCCCAGGTAAATCTTGTTTAAGATATCCCGTATCCTGTCTAAGAGCCTCTCCAGGTCAGTCTTGTCTAGGACGTATCACACCCTTTCCAAATACTTTTATAGGTTAGTCTTGTTTAAGATGTATCATACCTTTTTAGGTAATCTTTTCAAAACGTGTATCCAATCCCTCCTCATCCTCTCTAGGAGCCTTTCTAGGTCGGTCTTGTTTGAGACATATCTAAGTTAACCTTCTAGTCTTGCTTAATGCGTATTATATCATTCCCAGTAACCTCTCTAGGATAGTCTTGTTTAAGACGTTTCATACCCTTTTTAGGAATCTTTCTAAGCAATCTTGTTTAAGACGTATCATAATCTTTCTAGACAATCTTGTTTAAGACGTATCATAATCTTTCTAGACAATCTTGTTTAAGACGTATCATAATCTTTCTAGGCGATCTTGTTTAAGACGTGTTATAACCTGTATAGGTAATCTTGTTCAAAACATTCCCATATCCTTTCTAGGGACCTTTTTAGGTTAGTCCTCTTTAAGACATCCCATGTCCTTTCTATAAAAAGAACCTCTCTATGTGAATCTTGTTTAAGGTGTCTCATATCTTTTTAGGAGCCTTTCTAGGTGAGTCTTATTTAAGACATATCATGCCTTTCTAGGTAGCCTTCTTAAAACGTTTATCCAATCTTTTCTAAGACACACTTAGTTCTTTTAAAGAACTCCTTAGACATTCCTCCTAAGCTTTGTTCAAAGCTTAAGCTTCTTCGCATCATCTTTTGATATGCCCTATTCAGGAACCTCTTCAGGTAGTCTTATGCAAGACATTACTCCCTCTCTCCTCAGATACAATCAAATGATCTAGGTCTGAAAAGCATACGCTTTAGACAAGTACCCTTCCAGGCAAATAGATGGCATCTATAAGCCCATCTCCCATAGAACTCTTTCCTTACGCAAGCAAATTTCAGGGCATTTCAGTGTCCACTCATCTTCTACCTATTCAGGTTCAAGAAGATTGAACAGGGGCAGCTGTCATACCCCAAAATTTGCCTTCCACTTCCATTCACAATGATTCAAAGCTCAAGATTCAAATCCAAAGATTACTCATTCAAAAGTCCAGATGATCCACAGTCGACTGGTTTGACCTAAAAAGTCAACCATAATCAGAGCATAGTCAAAGCCTCCCAATTTTGGGTCAACATATAGTATGTGAAGAATAACCATCATTTGATCAAAGATTAATCATGATTCCATTAATAGAAACTCAGAGATGAACAAATACAAAAAAGGTTCAAATTAGGGTTTCTTAGGAGAAAGTCAACCCAACTTTGACTGGGCATAACTTTCACATGGAACATCAAAAATTCCCCACTCAAAGCCTATTTTGAAGGAAATTGGATTCTCTACAACTTTGTCTCTCACAAGCCAGGGCTAGAAATGATTCATTTGAGAGATACAGTGCAAAAGATTACAGGTCATTTTCAGGCATCCTTCAAAAGCAGTTTTTTGTCAGAGAAGATATGATCAAGATAAAAGCTCCAAATGAAAAATATGTTCCAAAGTGGCTTGTAGAGGACACTTTGAGGTTTCCATAATGTATTAGAACTCCCTCATAGCTTAAAAATTGAGTGAGATATGCTTGATCAAAGTTGGGTGATTTTGGAGGACCAAATGTGAAAAAAGAAGGTTCAAATTGAGAAATTTTGCAAATGGGCCTATGGTTTTATGATACAAACTTGGTCCACAAGCCATTAGCATGCCCAAAATCATTTGCCACGAAAATTAGCATTATATTTGATTTAATATGATTTTTTGTTTCATTTTAATGACTTTATTAAGATTAAAAATCAAATATTTTGTTAGGAAATATATTTTGATGATTTCCAATCAATATTTATGACAAAATACAATATATTTTCGTGACTAATTGATTGGGGAAAAGATTGATACAAGAATTGGCCAAAATAGAAAGTTTTCATTCAAGATTTAAGTCAATTTTACAAACTTAGCAAGATTGGATTTCAAGAGGCCTTGGGCTTTAATTCTTAACCTAATTCACTCTTCTATAAGTAGTGAATGGAGGGCATAGGACTAGGGGACGCAACTCTGGCCAAAGAAGAACTTGCAAGAACTCAAAATTCACAAAGAAGGTGAATTCGGATTTGGGGAATTAGAGATTGTTGAAGGTTTCTAAGGGTTGCAACACGTTCATTGACGTTCACTGAAGCTATTGGGATACTCACGCATCGTCAACACCCCCAGAATTTCTCCATAATAGCCGAGGTATGTAGTTTCAAAAACTGGACCGATTAGCATAGTACACGCATGTTCATGATGATTTGATTGTGTGCTTGGGTTTGTATTATTGCTGTGAAAGTTTCTGGGTTAATTAATTGTGTTTTGGGGCATCATAGCGTAATCGGCCATTGGAGGCCGAGCAAGGTTCTAGGGTTTCGGTTTGGGGGTTTTTCATAGGAGCTAAATTAAGGTTAATTGATGGTATATCCTGGTTCGCATGGTTGAGACGAGTAAGGTGATAGGGTCGCGCCAAGTTTATTCAAACGTATGCGCTATTCGCTATTTTCGTGTTCTGGGTTTTGCTACGAACAATTCGTAGCTAATTGGTAGCTGGCCAACAGAAATTTGCAGGGTGGTTTGGGGACGATGATGAGCTGTCACCAGGTGACTCGTCCATTTGAATTCGCGCGCGTGTTTTCATTAGTTTTTGTTGTTTTTTTTATAATTAATGGAAGGCATTCAAATAACACAACGCGCGTTTGGCAGCGTTGGCGCAGGTGGTTGTTGGTAACCCAAGGGTCCAGGGTTCGATCCCTGGTCCTTTTATATATTTTTTCTGATTTTCTAAACATGATCCAGTGCGCCCTTACCCCTAGGCCATACCATGCACCCTCTCAATCTGACTATTAAGGCTCCACTCAATTAGATCTAACGCCCTAGAATCTGGATCCCTATACCATACACCTTGATAATAGCCATACTGAATTATAATCCCTAATAAACATTTAATTTTAATTAATATAATTGTTTTAACTAAATTATTTTAAAATATTTATTAATAATAATAATAATTATTTTTATAAATAAATTATTATATGATATTTATATTAAAATGTCAATTTGTTGTTCGTCCCGATTAAATCGATTAATCGTTATGGGCAACAATAATTTTAATTAAAATGTTATTTAATTAAAATGCAATTAATTTCTATTTGATTAAATGGTTTGGACTATCTCATTAGTCGCGATGATTAATCTTTCTATTTTTCTTATTCCAATTCGTTATTCTTTTTAATCGAATCAATCGATTACGAGGGGTAACGATGCAAACTAATTATTAAAAATTATTAAAAAATATCCTAATTCGTTATTAGTAATAATCAAATCAATTGATTAAAATTGGTAACGATGCAACTTCAAATCTGTTAACTATGGCGATCGAATCTATTGATCGTTGCGGTTAATAGTGCAAAATTAAATTAGGGTTGTACGCCCAAACCTCAAAAACACTTTTCAAACCTTTCAAATCACAAATTTCAAACTACGGATTTTCATCCTCATTCAAAACTACGATAGGCCATTCAAAAAGCCTTCAAACCATTCAAACTCTAACTCTAAGGGCGTACAACCCTTTCCCGAACTACGTAGACTCTGATCCTCCATAAGGAGGTACGTAGGCACTTGGCAACAAGGCGAGTCCCCCTCTTCCAAACTCTAATCATGTTCAAATAGCTAGCCTTTAACTCTATTTACTGTCTGTCATCTTTCTTTATGTTTTTCCATAACCCTTATCTTTGCAATGTTAACCTTTAGGAAAGGGTTGAGGGTGCCTAACACCTTCCCTCGACCTGAATATAGTATCTTACCCTGATCTCTTAACTGCGCGAGGTTTCCTATTCGCCTTGGTAGAATAGGTGGCGACTCTAAACCTTCATTTTTAGGGCAGGTTGCTACACCATCATGAGCCGCAAATGAAGAGTCTAATCGGCTCAAGGGATAAGTTGTTTTCAAAACTCCGTTGAGTTCGAACGAGAACATCTCAAATACTGATCACCCTCAGGGGCACAAAAACAATTGAATACCCTTTTGAGTAAGAATTCATATATCTGAGGGAATTAGGCCAACACTCGAATACTCTTTAAAAAAAATTTGATCAATTAGGGGCATTGTTCCTAAACTCATGATACTGGGGAAGGTTGCTTATGATAACACAAAACTCAGAAATTCCTCCCGACAGACAAAGTCTCTTCAGAAGCGCGTCAAAAGCAAAAATATTCCCTACGACTGACTCAGTTGACTAAAACGCCAATATGTACAAGAGGCGTGACATGTTATTGTCCAATTCATCGGGGGCAGTTAAGGCAAGATTCAAATAATCTCTCAAAGGCGCTAAACATTCAGGGATTTATTTTCCCTGTAAAATACTGCTACAATTTGTTGTCGTCATTAACGACATTTTGCATTCATACATCATGTACCTCATGGCATATGCATAACACTCTCATTCATTTAAAAAAACATACAATACATGCATCATAACATTGCATGAAGCCAACTTTGCCTTTTCAGGTCATTTCATAATCTAAAGAACGTTATAATCCAAATATGGTGCAAAGACGATCGTACCCACGATTTAATTTTGACGCTTATTCAAGACACATGCTTTCTTATCCTTTCAAGGAACCTTTCTAGGTAGTCTTTTCCAAGACGTATTTCATCCTTTCTAGGAACCTTTCTAGGTAGTCTTCTCTAAGACGTTTCATATCCTTTCTAGGAACCTTTCTAGGTAGTCTTGTTTAAGACATATCATATTCTTTCTAGGAGCCTTTCTAGGCCAGTCTTGTTTAAGACATATCATATCCTTTCTAGGAGCCTTTCTAGGTCAGTATTGTTTAAGACATATCATATCCTTTATAGGAGCCTTTCTAGGTCAGTCTTGTTTAAGACATATCATATCCTTTCTAGGAGCCTTTCTAGGTCAGTCTTGTTTAAGACATATCATATCCTTTCTAGGAACCTTTCTAGGTCAGTCTTGTTTAAGACATATCATATCCTTTCTAGGAGCCTTTCCAGGTAGTCTTCTCTAAGACGTATCATAACCTTTCTAGGAGCCTTTCTAGGTGTTCTTGTTTAAGACATATCTCAGCCTCTTTAGGTAATCTCCTTTAACATATTTATCCAACATTTTCTAATACATCTCTTGCCCTTTCAAGGAGCTTTTTTTAGTCAGTGTTCTCTAAGACAATTCTTCCCGAGCTTTGTCTAAAGCCTAATCCTTTTTACATCATTCATTGATCTACCCCATTCAGGAACCTCTCTAGGTAGTCTTATGTAAGACATTACTTCATTTCGATGAATCTCTCCTTCAGATACAATCAATGCATATGATTCAGTCTGAAAAGCATATGCTTTAGACAAACATCATTGACAAGGTCCTATCAAACTCACTAAATGGCATATTTAAGACCGTTCGTACCCGATCATCTTTCCAAGATCTAATTCAGCTACTACAAATGGTGCTGACACGATCGACATTCAAAGATCTAATTCAGTTACTACGAACGGTACTGACACGGTCAACTCTCAAAGATCTAATTCTATCATCACGAACGGTGTAGACATGATCATCTTTCCAAGATCTAATTCAGTTACTACGAACGGTACTGGCACGGTCAGCTCTCAAAGATCTAATTCTATCATCACGAACGGTGTAGACATGATCATCTCTCCAGGATCTAATTCAGTTACTACGAACGATACTGACACGGTCAACTCTCAAAGATCTAATTCTATCATCACGAACGATGTAGACACAATCATCTCTCCAAGATCTAATTCAGTTACTACGAACGGTGCTGACACGGTCAAACCTTCCAAGATCTAATTCAGTTACTACGAACGATGCTGACACGATCAAAGAAAGAGATAGACTTAATCATGACACTCAATTCAGAAAAAACCACGACAAAGGAGTCACGACAATAGAGTCACATATCTAAATCCCGGTATTCAGTTCAAAAACGATCATAACAATCAGGTCACGACAATACCACAACGAAGTCATGACAATAGAGTCACCACAATCAATTCACTTCATACTCCCAACATCCAAATGGCATATGTAAGCCCATATCCAACAAATACTTCTCAATACAAAGGATCCATTCTAACGTACGACTCATCCGGGGATACGATCTGACGTACGGTGTATTCTGACAACTATCAACACAGGGGACCTGGTCTAACGTACTACCCATCTATCAGCCTAACGCACGACTTTCCAGACATTTATCAAATGCAAATTGGATCCGGTCTAATGTACGACCCATATTTCAGCCTAACGTACGACTTTTCTAGACATTTATCAAATGCAAATTGGATCCGGTCTAACGTACGGCCCATCCTTCAGCCTAACGTACGGCTTTTCCAGATATTTAACAATGCAAACTAGACCTAGTCTAGCGTATGACTCGTCCTAACGTATGACTTACTTTGACACTTATCAATACAGTGGATTCAGTCTAACGTACGACTCATCCTAAGTATATCCTTCAGATACGATCTAACGTACGACGTATTCTGACTCTCAAGTCTATCAAGCTGGATGGCATCTTTAAGCCCATCTCAATCAAGTCTCTAAACATCCGGATGGCATCTTTAAGCCCATCTCCGACAATACTCTGTCTGAATGGCATCTCTAAGCCCATCTCCGAAAAAGTCCCTGCATCATCAAGGGCAAATTTCTTGGTATTCTAGTGTTCAATCCTCTTGTACTTTCTAATTCCGAATGGTATACCAACCAATCTACATACTCAGGTTTAAGAAGATTGAACAGGGGCAGCTGTCATACCCCAAAATTTGCCCATCACATTTTCATACTCAAGCTCATTTGAATACTAAAGGCTCGAGACTTGAATGAATGCACACTCTCCTAAACAACAACTCTCCAACTAGGGTTTTGATCTTTTAAAGTAATATCAGCTTCTGATGCCTCAAATGGACTTCATAGCCTCTCAAAAGATTCAAAGGATCCTCACCTCAAGTTCCAATCTTTGATTCCTTAGATTGCTCAATCAACAACTCAAATGGTCAACAGTCGACCAGTTTGACCTAAAAGTCAACCATGGTCAATATACAGTCAAAACTTCTGATTTTTGGTCAACATCCTCATTTTGAAGTATCATTCATCATTTGATCAAGGGTTGATCATGATTCATCAAGGAAAGTTCAGAAATCAACAAAACTCGAAGTTTCTAAATTAGGGTTTTTGGACTAAAATTCAACTGAACTTTGACCAGCCATAACTTTCACATGGAACATCAGAAATTTTCCATCCAAAGCTCATTTTGAAGGAAATTGAATTCTCTACAACTTTGTTTCTAACAGGCCAGGGCTAAAAATACTTCATTTAATAGATAGGAGCCATAACATTATAGGTCCTTTTGAAAGTCAACAAAAAGTCATTTTTTCTCAAAGAATGGTACATGAACATGGTAAATTCAATTGAGATGAAACAAAAAGGAGGTTTTAGAGGACATCTTGAGCTTTCTAAAATGTTCAAGAACACCTTTATAGGGTTAAAATTAAGAGAGATATGAAGTTCACAAGTTGGCTAAAATTCAAGAAAGGCTTGAAACCCTAATTGCATAATCTTGTGTTTTTGAACCAATGGGCCTAAGTTTTGGATTTCAAGCACATATATGATCCATAAAATGGCCTATAAAACCATCTTTATATTTTTGGCATTTTTATTGCTATTTATTTGAATTTTATTCATTTAAATTGCAAATAAATCAAGTAAAATACCAAAAATACAAATTAAATCATGGGGCTTTATTTTGGATCATATAAAGGCCCAAGAGACACCTAGAAACCATTGGATTTTCGTTGGTGAAGGATTTGGATTTTTATTCTATTTATTTTTGATTTTTTCTGTATAAATCAAGGAAAAATAAAATAGATCCACATTAATGAGTTATTTGTTTTTTTAATCACAAAACCATTCTCGGGGCTCAAGTGAATAAAATATTTGGATTAAAAGAACATTGAATCAATTTTAGAAAGTTTTTATGGTGATTTTCCAATATACTTTTTCAAATATTTTTCTCACAAATCTCATGATTCAAATCCTTGTTTCCAACCCTAATTGCTTGGGCTATATAAACACAACATCTGCAGCATCAAGAGGGACGAAAAATAGGAGAAAAAGGCTAGGGTTCCAAAGTTGCAAAAAGTCAAAGAATAGAAGCATAATCCAATTCTCTGCTCAGAAAATTTCACTCCATTCCAAAC
Source organism: Vicia villosa (assembly GCF_029867415.1). Classification (NCBI taxonomy): domain Eukaryota; kingdom Viridiplantae; phylum Streptophyta; class Magnoliopsida; order Fabales; family Fabaceae; genus Vicia; species Vicia villosa. The sequence continues at coordinate 57,797,023 of NC_081184.1, read as the reverse complement.
GTCCAATCTCACCCCTGAGGTAATATAGAGTAAGTTTAGATCCAAGTTTATGGTTTAAACGCTTTGAATCCATCCATGCATGAACGCCGGTTGCATTTTATTTCTTGAACACGTATTCCTAATTCCATGATGTTTTAATTGAAACTAACATTACTGACAACTTCCCATGATTCATTAGAGCAGCTTTAATGCATCATATATGAGTTTTCACGCAAGAATGAGAATGTGCCATGGCTAGGGCTTAATCACGTGGAAGCTTCATTCTCCATGTACAGGCTGTTTAACATCGTATCAATGTCACCGTGGAACTCGCAGCCCCCAAAATAGGTGGACTGGGTGGTTTTTACCTTGTATTTTGATCGTTTTTGCAGGTATGTGGCTTGCAGCTCGCCGGAGAAAAAGGACGGAGTTGTACAGCTCTGGCGGCCAGTCTTTGAAGACCCTCTGACTCGCTGTGTGGCAATTCTGTGCTATACCATTGGCTGGTCAACGAATGTCGTTTCTCTCTCCATCTTTCATTGGCGCATGTAGAATTGCGAGATGGCATAGCTGGCAAAAGGTGCGTTTGAGGTTCTTAAAGAATCTGGGTTCGATACCCAGGGAAGACTATTTTTTCTTTTACGTTTTCAGGTGTTTTGGTCATCACAGATTCAATGCATGTGATCTCTTCAGTTCAGCATTCCACCTTCATACATCAGCCGTTGGTTCTCCAGTGATCCAGATCTAAGGATTCAGACCGTGCGTCCCACGATGCACCTTCGGAGTCTCGACACACAGGATCACAAACGTTGGTTTATCCAGAAGTGGGCCTATTGAGCTTCTTCTAAGTCAGGCCTCCTATTTCAGAATACACCTCAGGTCTAGTTTCTTTTATTTCTACCTTACTTTTTATTTCCTTTTAGTTCATATTTTTATTAAGTTATTTAGTTTACTTTTTTTTAATTAAAATCAGCCATTAAAAAAATACAAAAAAATTAGGTTTAGGTTATAATTAGTTAAATAATTTTAATTAATTTATTAATTAGGTTTTATCAATTTGATTTTTGTTTAATTTTAATTAGCTAGTAATTAGTTTTATTAATCTAACATTAACTTAGTAACAATTTAGACTTAGGATTATTTTCATTTTTTTTCAAAACTTTAAAACTCAATTCTCTCGATTCTTCTTCTCATCCCATACTCCAATGTTTGACGCATGCGTGTTTAAATTCTTATTTAATTATTTATTTAAGTTCGCATTTTAAATTCTAGAAATTATCTATGGGTCGCTCATTTGATTTTTGATGTAATAGTAATTAGGGTCTTTACTTTCTCGCTTTTTACTTTCCGCATACCCAATTTTTGGCTATGTACCCCCTAATCTCGAAGCCCCGTAATAGCGTATCATTTACATTTCCGCAATTTATTTTCTGCATGATATTAACTGCGTGGTTAGTAAATAGGGAGTGACAACTAATAATTGAACGTAGCTTACTAATTCAAGATAAATATCTGAATACAATCACGTGATTGCTACACACACACACACACCTTTAAGGTAACCACTCTTATGCTGCCTTCTCGATCAAATAGTCAAGTCCCTTCGAGGGTAGGGATACCTTAGCACATGCTACTTACGAATTCAAATCATTATAGTCCCTCGGAATGAAAGATCATAGTCCCTTCGAGTTGCCTACGGATAAAATGATCTAGTCCCTAGATGTCGCCTCGATAAACGATGATAGTCCATTCAAATGCTAAGGTATCCTTACTTTTTCCTAAATGACTATTATATCCTTCCCTTAGACTACCTGCCCTCTTTATGGTAGGGACAGTCTTATGGCGAATGATACTCTCGATGACCCTTTCAAATCCAATGAAAGACTTCCTTCCCTCTCATGGTATGGTTAGACTCTTTCAAACGAAAGTCTTAAAGAACAAGAAAGATCAACTTAGGGTAGGTGCTTTAAATTGCTTACTCACTATTCAAATTTCAAAATGTTTTCCCACTTCTTTTCAAAGAATATTTTCAAAAAGGCTACGCTTATTTACAAGCTAACGTCCTTATCAAAATCTTTTTTCCAAGTCACACACTACACTTCAAGCATTTCAAACAAACAAACAAAGTGAGCTAAGCAATTAAGAGCCCGTGGATAACCATGGATACAAAGGGTGCTTCAAACCTTCCCTTTGTATAACCTACCCCCGAACTCAAAGTTTTTTTAAAGATCTTTCCTGTTCATTTTTCCTTTCCAATTGGATAAAATAAATGTCGGTGGAGACTCTTGCTCATTGCAACATTTGTTTGCGAAATAAAATAAAAGTTAGTTCTCCCATCGAGTTACACCTAGGCAGTTGGTTGAGTCGACCTAAAGTGAGCAGAAGTGAAATCTCTTTGTTCACTTCAGTTTGTGTCGACCTAAGGGCATAGTGGGTTGACCTAACTGGACCAGTTTTCTTCCACATCATGATTGGAGCATTCTAGGTCGACCTAGGCTTGTGTTGAGTCGACCTAAGATGTCCTAGAGTGCCAAAATCTTGATTTTCCTTATATCATTCACTTGTAGCTTGATATATGTTCAATAAAGATGTTTGCCATGAATCAAAAACTCTTGATGAGTATATGCTTACACTTACATACTCCCCCTTTTTGATGATGGCAAACATTGGTTGAATGATGTAATCTGACATAAGCTCCCTCGTACTTTATTGCGTAAGCTCCCCCGTACTCTCATACTCTCATACTCCCCCTTTGACAACATCAAAAATGAAATAAGGAAGGTAATAGGAGAGAGCACACAGAATAATAATAGACAAGATAACAAGAACATACTAAGATAGCATAGTAATAATAAAGGTCAAAGTTAAAGTATGTCACAATTACAAAACACCAAAAAAGGCAAGATAAAGCATAAGAAAGTAATATGATATGATATGCAATGCAATGCTATGAATTAATGGAATGCAATGTTCTCCTAACGTCTTCCTCTCACTTGGTAACAACCACCTCTTCCTCTTTGAAAACCTTGCGGACGATCTTCTTCAACTTGCTCTAGTAGTTCAAGAACGCTTCTGTTGAGGATGTTGAAGTTTTGGCTCAGGTTAGCATGCCGATTGTTCGCCGACTCCTCAAACCTATTTTGTCTTTCAGTGAGATTTGAGGCGAACGTTTCAAAGTCGCTTTTGTGCTCTTGAGCTAAACGATGCAGATTTTCATAAAGGATTTCTTGCTCATTGTAGCGCTCTTGTTGGAGTTGTTGCATATGCTCAAACTGTAGCTGTTGCGCATCATATCGTTGTTGTTAAAGAAGCTGCATATTTTCCAGCATAGTGATGATAGTAGATTGATCGGGTTGTGACGGTGCTATGCACCCCCAAGGGATTTCCTCTTCTTGAGGTGGGACATAATGCCAATTTGAGTTGTCATCTTGAGGAACATCTTCCATTACATGATCAGTGATCCACTGTCGCGCGCGGATCAAAAACGAGTTGTTTTGAACAAAACCGTAGAAAGCGACAAGTGACTCGCGTATCGTATCACAAGGATTCTCGTTGATTATTAACCAAAGGTAAATCGATTTAGGGGGGGTTGTTTTAGATTTCGATTAAACAAAATAGTGAAAATAAGTGATTATCAAAATAAGCTGAAACGATTAATCTACTATTTTGGCTTCCTAACTTATCATCGATCCAAATAATTTCCAACTCACAAGAGGATTCTATTCCCTTTTCGATTATAACAACAATTATACAAGCGCAATTGATATTATGTGATGTATGTTCCTAATTCCCGAATTAAGCAAACGGATTATATATAGCAATCGTGAATTAAGCAAACACGACAAACATACGCGGATTAAGGAAACACGATTAAAGTATATGAACATGCAACCATCGAAATAAATCAATTCAACCTTGGATAATATCGAATTAAGTAAACAACATATCAAAGATTAGAATTGAAAGGAAATAGATTAATTGGAAAATATAACAACCTCAAAGTATCGGCGGAAACCGTTTACAGCAGATTAACCTCTAAGAATTAATTCTTCATAATCAAACGTACAAGCTCTCCCAAAAACGTGAATAGTAAAATCGTGAATGGTCAATGGTGAACAGTGTTTCGTGGCTGCTAGACCTATTAGGAATTAGCCAAAATATGTTTATGACCCAACTGGGTCGAATTACAAAACCCGGCCCACTTCTAGCGACCCGAAACACTAAGATAAAAAGTGCTGCAGCTTTAAACGCAAAACTGAGAATTATCGGCTCCGAATCTGACTTTGTCTCCAACATGAAAGTCGTAGCTCTCTCTCTTAGCTTTCCGGTGATTATTAGAACGCCTCAATCGGACTCCTAGAACTACAGTTATGATCGTTTCCGTGCAGACTGCTAAAGCTGAAAAATAAAGTGCGAAAATTAAATAAAGCTAAAAATAAAATAAATTATAAAAATATATTAAAATATATTAAAATATAAAAATAATTAAAATAAATGGAAGAAATGCTTGAGCACAAATATGGAAGAACGTGCATCAAAATGCACTGATCAAATTCCCCCACGCTTGAACTTTTGCACTCCGAGCAAAATGAAAAATAAAATAAAGAAAGCACAAATACATCAACAGTTACTCATCCTAGGCTACAAATCTTTTTCGAGTAAGTTTGCATCGACAGGTACTAATCTTGCACACTAAGGATATCGTAAGAACACTAACCACAGTTATGCAGACATAAGCCTCTTAAATACACAACCCAATTCAAATCATATTATTATACCATAGCCTAACTTACTCATCCTTTTTGCTCTTTTTCATTCAGGCGCAATCACATTAAACCCGTTATCTCCACACACTTATAGCAAGACGACCGGTTAGTGACTCTGATCCTTTTCTGCACGGGGTTCTGGTACTTACGTGGCATAACCCTTTGTTTACTCAGTTGTAGTTGCGGGGGATCGGACTGTAATCCTCCCTACCAAGTTCAGCACCAGAAACCGCTGAACCAACTAACAAAGAGTTTTGAAATCTTTTTCTTCAAGGTTCCACAACCGTTGGGTTAAGGGACTGGGTGAGGGTCGCCAAACTTAGAAGGTGCATTACCTTTTTCTTTTCTTTTTTTTTCTGGAACATTCACTTATATTCACCGACTTCCCTACGTAAAGTGTGTGAGAGATGGTGCCGATTGCTGAAATAAACTACTCAAGAGCTGTCAGAGAATGAGAATTTAAGGCTAAAACATAATAAAAAATTAAAATCAATTTCCATATGCAGGAGACTTACGGTGTTAAAACGATACCGATCGTGTGAATTTTTCCAAGTCTCCGCAAACTCGACTCAAATCAGTCTATAGCTTAAAACTTTCAAAATGATGCATATTTATTTATTTTTTTAAACTGAAAACAAAACAAGAAAACAAAAGAAAATAAAACAAAGAAAAAAAGCAAAGAAAATAAATGATTCCCCCCCCCCCACACTTAAAACAAGCATTATCCTCAATGAAAAGAACTCAAATATAAAGTAAGAGTGAGAGAAAGGAAAGAACACACCCGAGTATTCAAGGAGGATATGTGATCGCATAAACAGCCTTTGCTATTGAAACCACTTTTACAATCTCTCCTTCCAAAGTAGGGCTCTCATGGAATAGCCTAATACGGGGTACATTCACCTCGAAATTTATTTTAGTGCCTTCGCCTTTTATTCCAGGATCAAAGAACAATCTCCGGAAAGTAAAAGTGTCGAATGCGCACGTGAAAGTGATGTCATTTATCTAACATCAAAGATCAATGGTTGAAAGGGCTGCCTCATTAATTTTTCTTCATCTGAAAGTGAGATCTTATGCTCATTACATGATGGAATAATATCAAGAATGTCAATCAAAGTCCATCCAATTTCATTTATATGTTTCTTCAATGATTTCTCTTCATTGTCAAATTCAGTCTTTGATGAAAAATTTAAATCTTCAGGAAGTAGTTCAGACTCTAACGAAGATGGTTGTTCAATGGATGGTTTGTTCCGGGAAGCCGGGGTGTCGAGAGATTCATCTACATGAACAACTTCATTTGCAACCTCATCTATAGTAAGAATATCATTTTGCAAGGCAAACTCAATTTCAGCACAAACAGAGCAAATTTTAGTGTCAGTACAAACATCACAAGAGTAAACATCATCAAAACTAGACAATGATGGAAAATCAGCTGCAAAAAAATTCGTACAAGTATCATCAACAGTTTCAGAAACCAAATCCATTTGAAAAATAGATTGCTCTTCCAAGGGTTGTTGGTTTGATCCTTGAGCTTGTTGCATGACATTCATCAAAGTGGCAAGTTGTCCAATTTGTGTTTGCAAAATCTGAAGAGTAGAATCTATTTGTTGTTGATACTGGAGATTATTCGCAGCCATTTGTTTGACAATATCCTCTAGTGAAGGTTCGGAAGGTGCAGAGCACACAACCTGAAATTCATTCAGATGCTTATGCGGATCCTCACCTGCAAAACCATTAAACGTAGGCAACAAATGTATCAAACCAGATTTTAATTCAAAAGGTGCATCAGTTGCGGGATACCTAATACATAAACCATTATAGTTCGCATCAGGGGCAGCCAACTGTCTCAAAGTTCTTTGTTCAGTCATGTTATCAACAAACACAGAAATACCAACTATGTCCCAAACAGGCAGAAACAAAGAGAAAGAAGAAAAACGATTAAAATAAATTCATAAAAATATAAAAACACAAAATTTAATCTAACTAAGACAAATAAGAATTTATGGATTTTTTTTTGGATTTTTTCGACTCTATGAAAACAGTAAAATATTCATTAAAAATAGAAAAACGATGAATTTGGCGATTTGGGGTCGAATTCCTTTACTCTTAAAGAGTTAAGGAGAGTATGGATCGCATAATTTTTCTGCTTCCAGTAGGCAAAAGCTGATTATTGATCAGACTCAATTTTCCAAAAAACTGTTTTTTCGACTAAAAAAGGCGTTATGGCCGAAACCACGAGGAATCTATGGCCTAAACGCATGAACACTAAACCTAAGACTCTAAAATAAGTTAATAATGACAAGAATCCCCGGCAGCAGTGGCAATTTGATCCACTGTCGCGCGCGGATCAAAAACGAGTTGTTTTGAACAAAACCGTAGAAAGCGACAAGTGACTCGCGTATCGTATCACAAGGATTCTCGTTGATTATTAACCAAAGGTAAATCGATTTAGGGGGGGTTGTTTTAGATTTCGATTAAACAAAATAGTGAAAATAAGTGATTATCAAAATAAGCTGAAACGATTAATCTACTGTTTTGGCTTCCTAACTTATCATCGATCCAAATAATTTCCAACTCACAAGCGGATTCTATTCCCTTTTCGATTATAACAACAATTATACAAGCGCAATTGATATTATGTGATGTATGTTCCTATTTCCCGAATTAAGCAAACAGATTATATATAGCAATCGTGAATTAAGCAAACACGACAAACATACGCGGATTAAGCAAACGCGATTAAAGTATAGGAACATGCAACCATCGAAATAAATCAATTCAACCTTGGATAATATCGAATTAAGTAAACAACATATCAAAGATTAGAATTGAAAGGAAATAGATTAATTGGAAAATATAAGAACCTCAAAGTATCGGCGGAAACCGTTTACAGCAGATTAACCTCTAAGAATTAGTTCTTCATGATCAAACGTACAAGCTCTCCCAAAAACGTGAATAGTAAAATCGTGAATGGTCAATGGTGAACAGTGTTTCGTGGCTGCTAGACCTATTAGGAATTAGCCAAAATATGTTTATGACCCAACTGGGTCGAATTACAAAACCCGGCCCACTTCTAGCGACCCGAAACACTAAGATAAAAAGTGCTGCAGCTTTAAACGCAAAACTGAGATTTATCGGCTCCGAATCTGACTTTGTCTCCAACATGAAAGTCGTAGCTCTCTCTCTTAGCTTTCCGGTGATTATTAGAACGCCTCAATCGGACTCCTAGAACTACAGTTATGATCGTTTTCGTGCAGACTGCTAAAGCTGAAAAATAAAGTGCGAAAATTAAATAAAGCTAAAAATAAAATAAATTATAAAAATATATTAAAATATAAAAATAATTAAAATAAATGGAAGAAATGCTTGAGCACAAATATGGAAGAACGTGCATCAAAATGCACTGATCAAATTCCCCCACGCTTGAACTTTTGCACTCCGAGCAAAATGAAAAATAAAATAAAGAAAGCACAAATACATCAACAGTTACTCATCCTAGGCTACAAATCTTTTTCGAGTAAGTTTGCATCGACAGGTACTAATCTTGCACACTAAGGATATCGTAAGAACACTAACCACAGTTATGCAGACATAAGCCTCTTAAATACACAACCCAATTCAAATCATATTATTATACCATAGCCTAACTTACTCATCCTTTTTGCTCTTTTTCATTCAGGCGCAATCACATTAAACCCGTTATCTCCACACACTTATAGCAAGACGGCCGGTTAGTGACTCTGATCCTTTTCTGCACGGGGTTCTGGTACTTACGTGGCATAACCCTTTGTTTACTCAGTTGTAGTTGCGGGGGATCGGACCGTAATCCTCCCTACCAAGTTCAGCACCAGAAACCGCTGAACCAACTAACAAAGAGTTTTGAAATCTTTTTCTTCAAGGTTCCACAACCGTTGGGTTAAGTGACTGGGTGAGGGTCGCCAAACTTAGAAGGTGCATTACCTTTTTCTTTTCTTTTTTTTCTGGAACATTCACTTATATTCACCGACTTCCCTACGTAAAGTGTGTGAGAGATGGTGCCGATTGCTGAAATAAACTACTCAAGAGCTGTCAGAGAATGAGAATTTAAGGCTAAAACATAATAAAAAATTAAAATCAATTTCCATATGCAGGAGACTTACGGTGTTAAAACGATACCGATCGTGTGAATTTTTCCAAGTCTCCGCAAACTCGACTCAAATCAGTCTATAGCCTAAAACTTTCAAAATGATGCATATTTATTTATTTTTTTAAATTGAAAACAAAACAAGAAAACAAAAGAAAATAAAACAAAGAAAAAAAGCAAAGAAAATAAATGATTCCCCCCCCCCCACACTTAAAACAAGCATTATCCTCAATGAAAAGAACTCAAATATAAAGTAAGAGTGAGAGAAAGGAAAGAACACACCCGAGTATTCAAGGAGGATATGTGATCGCATAAACAGCCTTTGCTATTGAAACCTCTTTTACAATCTCTCCTTCCAAAGTAGGGCTCTCATGGAATAGCCTAATACGGGGTACATTGACCTCGAAATTTATTTTAGTGCCTTCGCCTTTTATTCCAGGATCAAAGAACAATCTCCGGAAAGTAAAAGTGTCGAATGCGCACGTGAAAGTGATGTCATTTATCATAACATCAAAGATCAATGGTTGAAAGGGCTGCCTCATTAATTTTTCTTCATCTGAAAGTGAGATCTTATGCTCATTACATGATGGAATAATATCAAGAATGTCAATCAAAGTCCATCCAATTTCATTTATATGTTTCTTCAATGATTTCTCTTCATTGTCAAATTCAGTCTTTGATGAAAAATTTAAATCTTCAGGAAGTAGTGCAGACTCTAAAGAAGATGGTTGTTCAATGGATGGTTTGTTCCGGGAAGCCGGGGTGTCGAGAGATTCATCTACATGAACAACTTCATTTGCAACCTCATCTATAGTAAGAATATCATTTTGCAAGGCAAACTCAATTTCAGCACAAACAGAGCAAATTTTAGTGTCAGTACAAACATCACAAGAGTAAACATCATCAAAACTAGACAATGATGGAAAATCAGCTGCAAAAAAATTCGTACAAGTATCATCAACAGTTTCAGAAACCAAATCCATTTGAAAAATAGATTGCTCTTCCAAGGGTTGTTGGTTTGATCCTTGAGCTTGTTGCATGACATTCATCAAAGTGGCAAGTTGTCCAATTTGTGTTTGCAAAATCTGAAGAGTAGAATCTATTTGTTGTTGATACTGGAGATTATTCGCAGCCATTTGTTTGACAATATCCTCTAGTGAAGGTTCGGAAGGTGCAGAGCACACAACCTGAAATTCATTCAGATGCTTATGCGGATCCTCACCTGCAAAACCATTAAACGTAGGCAACAAATGTATCAAACCAGATTTTAATTCAAAAGGTGCATCAGTTGCGGGATACCTAATACATAAACCATTATAGTTCGCATCAGGGGCAGCCAACTGTCTCAAAGTTCTTTGTTCAGTCATGTTATCAACAAACACAGAAATACCAACTATGTCCCAAACAGGCAGAAACAAAGAGAAAGAAGAAAAACGATTAAAATAAATTCATAAAAATATAAAAACACAAAATTTAATCTAACTAAGACAAATAAGAATTTATGGATTTTTTTTTGGATTTTTTCGACTCTATGAAAACAGTAAAATATTCATTAAAAATAGAAAAACGATGAATTTGGCGATTTGGGGTCGAATTCCTTTACTCTTAAAGAGTTAAGGAGAGTATGGATCGCATAATTTTTCTGCTTCCAGTAGGCAAAAGCTGATTATTGATCAGACTCAATTTTCCAAAAAACTGTTTTTTCGACTAAAAAAGGCGTTATGGCCGAAACCACGAGGAATCTATGGCCTAAACGCATGAACACTAAACCTAAGACTCTAAAATAAGTTAATAATGACAAGAATCCCCGGCAGCAGTGGCAATTTGATCCACTGTCGCGCGCGGATCAAAAACGAGTTGTTTTGAACAAAACCGTAGAAAGCGACAAGTGACTCGCGTATCGTATCACAAGGATTCTCGTTGATTATTAACCAAAGGTAAATCGATTTAGGGGGGGTTGTTTTAGATTTCGATTAAACAAAATAGTGAAAATAAGTGATTATCAAAATAAGCTGAAACGATTAATCTACTGTTTTGGCTTCCTAACTTATCATCGATCCAAATAATTTCCAACTCACAAGCGGATTCTATTCCCTTTTCGATTATAACAACAATTATACAAGCGCAATGGATATTATGTGATGTATGTTCCTATTTCCCGAATTAAGCAAACAGATTATATATAGCAATCGTGAATTAAGCAAACACGACAAACATACGCGGATTAAGCAAACGCGATTAAAGTATAGGAACATGCAACCATCGAAATAAATCAATTCAACCTTGGATAATATCGAATTAAGTAAACAACATATCAAAGATTAGAATTGAAAGGAAATAGATTAATTGGAAAATATAAGAACCTCAAAGTATCGGCGGAAACCGTTTACAGCAGATTAACCTCTAAGAATTAGTTCTTCATGATCAAACGTACAAGCTCTCCCAAAAACGTGAATAGTAAAATCGTGAATGGTCAATGGTGAACAGTGTTTCGTGGCTGCTAGACCTATTAGGAATTAGCCAAAATATGTTTATGACCCAACTGGGTCGAATTACAAAACCCGGCCCACTTCTAGCGACCCGAAACACTAAGATAAAAAGTGCTGCAGCTTTAAACGCAAAACTGAGAATTATCGGCTCCGAATCTGACTTTGTCTCCAACATGAAAGTCGTAGCTCTCTCTCTTAGCTTTCCGGTGATTATTAGAACGCCTCAATCGGACTCCTAGAACTACAGTTATGATCGTTTCCGTGCAGACTGCTAAAGCTGAAAAATAAAGTGCGAAAACTAAATAAAGCTAAAAATAAAATAAATTATAAAAATATATTAAAATATAAAAATAATTAAAATAAATGGAAGAAATGCTTGAGCACAAATATGGAAGAACGTGCATCAAAATGCACTGATCAAATTCCCCCACGCTTGAACTTTTGCACTCCGAGCAAAATGAAAAATAAAATAAAGAAAGCACAAATACATCAACAGTTACTCATCCTAGGCTACAAATCTTTTTCGAGTAAGTTTGCATCGACAGGTACTAATCTTGCACACTAAGGATATCGTAAGAACACTAACCACAGTTATGCAGACATAAGCCTCTTAAATACACAAACCAATTCAAATCATATTATTATACCATAGCCTAACTTGCTCATCCTTTTTGCTCTTTTTCATTCAGGCGCAATCACATTAAACCCGTTATCTCCACACACTTATAGCAAGACGACCGGTTAGTGACTCTGATCCTTTTCTGCACGGGGTTCTGGTACTTACGTGGCATAACCCTTTGTTTACTCAGTTGTAGTTGCGGGGGATCGGACCGTAATCCTCCCTACCAAGTTCAGCACCAGAAACCGCTGAACCAACTAACAAAGAGTTTTGAAATCTTTTTCTTGAAGGTTCCACAACCGTTGGGTTAAGTGACTGGGTGAGGGTCGCCAAACTTAGAAGGTGCATTACCTTTTTCTTTTCTTTTTTTTCTGGAACATTCACTTATATTCACCGACTTCCCTACGTAAAGTGTGTGAGAGATGGTGCCGATTGCTGAAATAAACTACTCAAGAGCTGTCAGAGAATGAGAATTTAAGGCTAAAACATAATAAAAAATTAAAATCAATTTCCATATGCAGGAGACTTACGGTGTTAAAACGATACCGATCGTGTGAATTTTTCCAAGTCTCCGCAAACTCGACTCAAATCAGTCTATAGCCTAAAACTTTCAAAATGATGCATATTTTTTTATTTTTTTAAATTGAAAACAAAACAAGAAAACAAAAGAAAATAAAACAAAGAAAAAAAGCAAAGAAAATAAATGATTCCCCCCCCCCCACACTTAAAACAAGCATTATCCTCAATGAAAAGAACTCAAATATAAAGTAAGAGTGAGAGAAAGGAAAGAACACACCCGAGTATTCAAGGAGGATATGTGATCGCATAAACAGCCTTTGCTATTGAAACCTCTTTTACAATCTCTCCTTCCAAAGTAGGGCTCTCATGGAATAGCCTAATACGGGGTACATTGACCTCGAAATTTATTTTAGTGCCTTCGCCTTTTATTCCAGGATCAAAGAACAATCTCCGGAAAGTAAAAGTGTCGAATGCGCACGTGAAAGTGATGTCATTTATCATAACATCAAAGATCAATGGTTGAAAGGGCTGCCTCATTAATTTTTCTTCATCTGAAAGTGAGATCTTATGCTCATTACATGATGGAATAATATCAAGAATGTCAATCAAAGTCCATCCAATTTCATTTATATGTTTCTTCAATGATTTCTCTTCATTGTCAAATTCAGTCTTTGATGAAAAATTTAAATCTTCAGGAAGTAGTTCAGACTCTAAAGAAGATGGTTGTTCAATGGATGGTTTGTTCCGGGAAGCCGGGGTGTCGAGAGATTCATCTACATGAACAACTTCATTTGCAACCTCATCTATAGTAAGAATATCATTTTGCAAGGCAAACTCAATTTCAGCACAAACAGAGCAAATTTTAGTGTCAGTACAAACATCACAAGAGTAAACATCATCAAAACTAGACAATGATGGAAAATCAGCTGCAAAAAAATTCGTACAAGTATCATCAACAGTTTCAGAAACCAAATCCATTTGAAAAATAGATTGCTCTTCCAAGGGTTGTTGGTTTGATCCTTGAGCTTGTTGCATGACATTCATCAAAGTGGCAAGTTGTCCAATTTGTGTTTGCAAAATCTGAAGAGTAGAATCTATTTGTTGTTGATACTGGAGATTATTCGCAGCCATTTGTTTGACAATATCCTCTAGTGAAGGTTCGGAAGGTGCAGAGCACACAACCTGAAATTCATTCAGATGCTTATGCGGATCCTCACCTGCAAAACCATTAAACGTAGGCAACAAATGTATCAAACCAGATTTTAATTCAAAAGATGCATCAGTTGCGGGATACCTAATACATAAACCATTATAGTTCGCATCAGGGGCAGCCAACTGTCTCAAAGTTCTTTGTTCAGTCATGTTATCAACAAACACAGAAATACCAACTATGTCCCAAACAGGCAGAAACAAAGAGAAAGAAGAAAAACGATTAAAATAAATTCATAAAAATATAAAAACACAAAATTTAATCTAACTAAGACAAATAAGAATTTATGGATTTTTTTTGGATTTTTTCGACTCTATGAAAACAGTAAAATATTCATTAAAAATAGAAAAACGATGAATTTGGCGATTTGGGGTCGAATTCCTTTACTCTTAAAGAGTTAAGGAGAGTATGGATCGCATAATTTTTCTGCTTCCAGTAGGCAAAAGCTGATTATTGATCAGACTCAATTTTCCAAAAAACTGTTTTTTCGACTAAAAAAGGCGTTATGGCCGAAACCACGAGGAATCTATGGCCTAAACGCATGAACACTAAACCTAAGACTCTAAAATAAGTTAATAATGACAAGAATCCCCGGCAGCAGTGGCAATTTGATCCACTGTCGCGCGCGGATCAAAAACGAGTTGTTTTGAACAAAACCGTAGAAAGCGACAAGTGACTCGCGTATCGTATCACAAGGATTCTCGTTGATTATTAACCAAAGGTAAATCGATTTAGGGGGGGTTGTTTTAGATTTCGATTAAACAAAATAGTGAAAATAAGTGATTATCAAAATAAGCTGAAACGATTAATCTACTGTTTTGGCTTCCTAACTTATCATCGATCCAAATAATTTCCAACTCACAAGCGGATTCTATTCCCTTTTCGATTATAACAACAATTATACAAGCGCAATTGATATTATGTGATGTATGTTCCTATTTCCCGAATTAAGCAAACAGATTATATATAGCAATCGTGAAGTAAGCAAACACGACAAACATACGCGGATTAAGCAAACGCGATTAAAGTATAGGAACATGCAACCATCGAAATAAATCAATTCAACCTTGGATAATATCGAATTAAGTAAACAACATATCAAAGATTAGAATTGAAAGGAAATAGATTAATTGGAAAATATAAGAACCTCAAAGTATCGGCGGAAACCGTTTACAGCAGATTAACCTCTAAGAATTAGTTCTTCATGATCAAACGTACAAGCTCTCCCAAAAACGTGAATAGTAAAATCGTGAATGGTCAATGGTGAACAGTGTTTCGTGGCTGCTAGACCTATTAGGAATTAGCCAAAATATGTTTATGACCCAACTGGGTCGAATTACAAAACCCGGCCCACTTCTAGCGACCCGAAACAGTAAGATAAAAAGTGTTGCAGCTTTAAACGCAAAACTGAGAATTATCGGCTCCGAATCTGACTTTATCTCCAACATGAAAGTCGTAGCTCTCTCTCTTAGCTTTCCAGCGATTATTAGAACGTCTCAATCAGACTCCTAGAACTCCAGTTACGATCGTTTCCGTGCAGACTGCTAAAGCTGAAAAATAAAGTGCGAAAATTAAATAAAGCTAAAAATAAAATAAATTATAAAAACATATTAAAACATAAAAAAATTAAAATAAATGGAAGAAATGCTTGAGCACCAACATGGAAGAACGTGCATCAAAATACATTGATCAATCAACATCAATATTCATGTCTAATTCAGGTTCTTCTTCTTCATTTTCTCCTTGTGGACCAAATTCAGCAGGATCATCATAGTTGTAGATGATCTTTCCGGTGCCCTTTTGAATTAGATAGTATGTTTTCTTCACTTGGTCCTAGTGGTACCCCATAAGAGTTAAGGTAGTTTGAGAGAATTCTTGAGGGGGTTTGATTCTTATGTAGGTTAGCCCATCAACTATCATACCGAAGTGATTCACTATCTTCTAGATTATAGACCCATGGCATAAAGTAGTGGTTTTGTGCTTGACTTTATATAATTTGGTGGCTAGAAATTATGGCCAATGAACATGAGTCCTATTTTCCAGCAAATACATCAATACTATCTCACTCCTTTCAATCCTAGAGTATCCATCCGGCCGTGGTCGAATGATACGGGAGATAATCCAATTTAGAAGTCTAGGATTTCTCTTTAGATGCCCTGCAGTTATGGTTTCATTTGGCTTGTCAAGAACAATTGGGTCCTTGAGAATTGATCGCATGTAAGCCATATGATCATAATTTGCGGGAAAATCACCATCCTCTATACGAAACTCATCACCTGTTATGGTAAGAGCAAAAATACTAACCCACACTTGTTCATTAACATAGTGTGAGCATGAGCCCATCTTAAACTGAAAGTAACATCCATCACCTTTCTGTAAACCCGCATAGAAAGCACGGTAATTTCCGGAATATTCATACAGTCGGCTACCTTAGGGTTGTACACATACTGCTTAATAATTTTCCTTTTCATATGCCATTTCTCAAAATCAACCTTACAATCTGGATGAACAAGGGTGAGAGCACTTACCGGTCGAGATGCGGATCCAGACTTGATTTCTTTTCCTTTTATTGACTTGGGAGGCATTGTTGAGATGAATTTGGTGAAGAGGTTGAGAATTTGAGATGAATTTGAGAGATTTGGTGCAAGAGAGGTTTAGGGTTGCTGTATGGTAAGAGAGACTTGAGGAAGAGGAACATGTAATATGAATGAATGAAGAGATACAATGCATGGGCCGGGTCGACCTAAAAGCCCAATTTGGGAAATGAAGGTTCAGTACGTTGACCCAATGTGGATTTTGCGTCGACATAAATGAAGCAGTAGCTTCATTTTTTGATTGAAAGCAAATTAGGTTGACCTATAGATAGGTAGGTCGATGTAACTGGCAGTATTTTCTTCTTTTTAAAAAATTTTCATCAATAGGTCGACGTAAAGATAGCTTGGGTCGACTCAAAATGACTCAAAAATGCATGAATTGCAACAAATAATCAGGAATGGAGTATGTATGCTTAATCTACCACATGTAATGTTGATTATTGTGATTCTTAATACTTGACACATTATGCTTAATGATGAACAATCTATATGTAAATGAGAAATATTGAGAAGCACATAGTATGTCACTATAATCATGTTAATTGATTACATATTACAGAATCAATGATATTTTTGTAAGTGAACAACAAACATGTTACCGCTTTCTCGATTTTCAGATAACTTGCCATCATGATATGAGAGATAGTATGTTCCTTTGATCCATGTAGCATGATCCTTGACCGGTTGCGTACTACCTTCACATTAAAGAAGAATGTTAGCATAAACATAAACAATAGATAGACGAGAAAATAATAAGATAGTCATAACCACATTTAGCTCAAATTAGAGATATCCAATATCCCTAATTCTCTGCGAATGTTGAAGAAAGCGGTTGCAAGAGGTTTAGTAAATATGTCCGCTAATTGTTGCTGGCTCTCAATATGTTCAAACACAACATCTCCTTTTTCTACATGATCTCTTAAAAAGGGATGCCTTATTTTTATATGCTTGGTTTGTGAATGTAGAACATGATTTTTGCTTAAGCTGATGGCGATTGTGTTGCCACACATGATAGGTATTTGGTCAAGCTTGATGCCAAAATCAATAAGCTGCTATTTGAGCCACAATATTTGTGCACAACAACTTCCGGCAGCTACGTATTCTGCTTCAGCTGTAGATAACGCGACTAATACTTGTTTCTTGCTGTGCCAACTTATCAATGAATTTGAGAATAGATGACATGTGCCACTGGTGCTTTTTCTGTCAAATTTGCATCCAGCAAAGTCGGAGTCAGAGAATCCCACCAAGTAGCATTCATTTCCCTTAGGATACCATAGACCATATGTGGTAGTTCCACAGAGATATCGTAGAATTCTTTTTACGGCCTTTAGATGTGATTCCTTTGGGCACGATTGGTATCTTGCACACATACATACGCTAAACATAATGTCATGTATTGAGGCCGTGAGATACAATAGAGAGCCTATCATGCGTCAATATAATTTCACATCAACCTCTTTACCATTTTCATCCTTGTCTAGGTTACCATTTGTTGTCATAGGTGTGTCAATCTCCTTTGCCTCACTAATCCCAAATCTCTTTAGCAATTCTATGCAATATTTAGTTTGGCTAACGAAAGTTCCATGAATCAGATGCTTGATTTGTAGACCAAGGAAAAAGTTTAATTCCCCCATGAAGCTCATCTCAAATTCACTCTGCATAAGC
Organism: Vicia villosa; assembly: GCF_029867415.1. Lineage (NCBI taxonomy): Eukaryota > Viridiplantae > Streptophyta > Magnoliopsida > Fabales > Fabaceae > Vicia > Vicia villosa. Next base: position 57,779,062 of record NC_081184.1, on the reverse strand, counting down.
TTAGAAAATTCTTTGACAAGTTTTGCATTAGTTGACCCAAATATTATATCATCTACATAAACTTGAATCAGAAGTATATCTTTTTCTTTTCTCTTAATAAAGAGAGTAGTATCAACTTTACCCCTAGAGTATCCTTGATTAAGTAAAAATTTGCTTAAACGCTCATACCAAGCCCTATGGGCTTGTTTGAGACCGTATAAAGCACGTTTCAACTTTTAAATATGTGTTGGATACTTGTAATTTTCAAAACCGGGTGGTTGAGCTAAATATACCTCTTCATTAATATAACCATTTAGAAAAGCACTTTTAACATCCATTTGGAAAAGCTTAAAGTCCTTTGAGCAAGCATAAGCAAGTAAGAGGCAAATTGCCTCAAGACGTGCTACGGGAGCATACGTCTCCTCATAATCAATACCTTCCTCTTGATTGTAGCCTTGAATTACCAACCTAGCTTTGTTTCTAGTAATAACTCCATTTTCATCAAGTTTGTTACGAAAAACCCACCTAGTGACAATTACTTGATGTTCTCCCAGATGAGGGACAAGGTCCCATACATCATTCCTTTTAAACTGGTTTAATTCTTCTTGCATGGCCATTAGCCAATGCTCATCAAGTAATGCGTCTTTTGCGTTTTTTGGCTCAACTTGTGAAACAAAAGCAAAATGATGAAAAAACTTACTTATCTTGGAGCGTGTTGTAACGCCCTTTAAGATGTCACCTAATATGTTGTCAATTGGATGATCTTTTACGTTTGTCCAGGCCTTTGGAAGTTTTTCGTTGCTTGAGATATTTTCTTTTTCGACGCTATCATGAGATTCATCTTTCTCTTCCTTAGCATCTTCCTCTTTGATAACCTCACTTTCTTCTTCCTTTTCTTTGACAATATCTTCAGTAGATGGGCCTGCACTATCAAAAGATATACCTTTCTCGACACATTTTGAGTAAGATTCATCAAAGGACACATGAACTGACTCTTCAACTATAAGTAGTCTTTTTTTGTAAATCCTATATGATTTACTAGATTGAGAGTAACCAAGAAATATGCCTTCGTCCGCTTTAGCATCAAATTTACCAAGGTTATCTTTACCATTGTTTAACACAAAACATTTGCAACCGAATACGTGGAGATGTGACACATTTGGTTTTCTACCCTTTAATAGTTCATATGGCATTTTGTTTAGTATAGGACGAATTAGTATCATATTCAAAACATAACATGCGGTGCTAATAGCATCCGCCCAGAAATATTTAGGTAGATTTCCTTCATTGAGCATTGTTCTTGCCAACTCTTCTAGAACACGATTTTTACGTTCGACCACCCCATTTTTGTTATGGTGTTCTAGGAGCGGAAAAGTTATGTTCAATTCCATGTTTATCACAGTATTTTTCAAAATGATAATTTTCAAATTCTCCACCGTAATCACTACGAATTGCAACAATTTTAATGTTCATTTTGTTTTGACATAACCTTGCAAATTGAGTAAATGCTGGAAATGTTTGATCCTTACTAGGTAGGAAGATTGTCCAACAAAATCCAAAGTAATCATCGACAATGACAAAACCATAGATGTTTCCACCTATGCTTTTAGTCCTTGAAAGGCCAAAGAGATCTATGTGAAGAAGTTCAAGGGGTCGTGATGTTGAAACCACATTTTTTGATTTAAAAGAAACTTTTGTTTGTTTCCCCTTTTGACATGCATCACATAGATGATCTTTTGAAAACTTTATTTTTGGTAAGCCGATTACTAAATCCTTTGTGGCAACCTTATTTAGTAAGTCAAAGTTTATGTGAGCAAGACGTCTATGCCAAAGCCATGAGTCTTCTCCTAAAGCAATAAGACACTTGGCATTTGACTTAGACACTTCGTCCAAGTTTAGCATATAAATGTTGTTTACTCTTGTGCCATTAAACAAATGTCTCTTTTCTTAATATGTTCAATTGTACAACCAAAATTTGTGAAAGTTACTTTTAAATCTTTGTCGCACAATTGACTAATACTTAAGAGATTATGTTTAAGACCTTCTACTAGTAAAACATCAAATATAGTTATGGTAGATGGGTTACCTACACTTCCTTTACCAAGTATAGCTCCTCGATTGTTGTCTCCATAGGTGACATACCCCTTTTTCTTTGCATGAAATTCAACAAAAAGTGATATGTCTCCCGTCATGTGTCTTGAACATCCGATATCAAGGAACCACAACCTTTCGGCAATGTCAAGACACTTTTCATGCAAAATTAATTTAGCGTGGAAGATCCCCAATTTTCATTGGGTCCTTGGTAGTGAGTACATAAAATGTTACACTTAGGCAACCATTGAAATACTCCTTTTGGAACTAGAATCCTCCTAAATTTGCATTTTTCAATGGTGTGTCCCTTCTTGCAACAATAGTAACAAGTAATATGATGAGAATATGTTGTTTTGCTAGTTGATACTTTTGGTACAAAAGTGTATTTGCTATATAAAGGAGTATACGATCTTTTGAACTTATTAGGATCAACCGCAAAAGTCACTTTTGGTTGTAGAGCCTTATCTAATTTGTCCTTAAGATCTCTTACTTATTTTTGCCAAATGTGACATGTCTCACAACCAAACCATGATGGAGGATCTTCCTCAATTTTATTCTTTTGAATATCTAACATAGATTGTTTTAAGGCTTCCATGTTCTTTTCGGTCTTCTCAACTTTTGATTCAAGATATGAAAAAAATTTCTTATGTGAGGCCAAAAGTTTGAAAGCCTCAATTGCATCTCTATGTAGTTCTTCAAAAGCCAATTTTAATTGAGCATGAGATACCTTATCTACAAGTTCATGTTTAAGATGACTTACACGTTTCTTTTTCTTGTGTTGATGAGCCATAAGACATAAGTTTGCAGATTCTTCTTCATCGCTTGATGAGTCTTCACTTGAGGAATCACTTTCCCATGCTATATAAGCTCTTCTATGCTTGTTGCGACTTTTGCTTTGATTTTTGTCTTTCTCCTTCTTGAGATATGGACAATTCGGTTTGTAATGACCAACTTTCCCACAATTGAAACAAGGACCTTTGGATTTTCCTTTGCTGTTATCATCTTGTTTGGACTTGTTGAATTGCTTCCTATAGTTAATCAAACTTTTGTCGGAGTGTTTTGCTCCATTTTTCCTTATGTATTTGTTGTATCTTCGCACAAATAGTCCCATTTCCTCATCATCCGAGTCTTCCTCATCACTTCTATCACTATCCTCTTGCTCTTGCTTTGAGGTCTTGGAGCTTGAAGCCTTTAGAGCTATTGACTTCTTCTCTACCTCTTTCTCCATGTTCTTATCTTTCTTTACCTTTTTCTCATGCATGTCAAGGCATTTAAGGTGTTGCTCATGTTCTTCAAGTTTACCAAAGAGAGTGGTGATGTCTAAGGTATTTAGTTCATTTGCTTCCTTTATAGCTGTAACCTTAGGTTGCCATTCCCTGTTTAAACATCTTAAAACTTTGTTAGTAGCATTTGCATTGGAAACAGGTCTATCAAGGGAATTTAAACGATTTATAAGATGTACGAATCTCTTTTGCATATTTTCAATGGATTCACCACTTTGCATATGAAAGAGTTCAAACTCTTGAGTTAACGTGTTGATTCTAGCTAGTTTGACATCATCCGTGCCCTCATCTGCAACTTTCAATGTTTCCCACATGGCCTTAGCAGTTTTACAATGGGAAACGCGATAGTATTCATCAACTCCTAGAGCTGAGATCAGAATATTTCTCACTTTCCAATCGTATCCATACTTCTTTTCATCATCAGCATTCCAACTAGTTTCTGGTTTAGGAATGACAGCATCTGCCACATTGGTCATAGTAATTTCAAAAGGACCATTAACGATGGCTGTCCAAATGTTCCTATCAATGGAGTTGATATGAACACACATACAATCCTTCCAATAGCCATAGTTTTCACCGTTGAAAACTGGAGCTCTATTGTGAGCCCCTTTAGGTCCGGAAGCCATTCGTCTGATAAGTGTTTCTCGAAGCAAGGAATAAACCAGAGCTCTTGATGCCACTTGTTAGACGCTAGGCTTACGTATCTATAGGGGGTAAATAGATACTTCAGAATTTATTCGGATTTCCTTAAAAAATATGGCGAAAGCGTTTAGGGATCGACTCGCGTCTATTCCGAACCTCTACGGGAAGGATCAGATATGTTTTAAACCACAAACTGATTTTAATGTGATGATGAAAACTATTAGAGAATCAACAAGTTATAATGCGATAAATTATTTAAGTGTTTACTTGGATAAACTTGTTTTCAATGACTTTGATTAATGAAGAAAGAAATATATCAAACACTTGGTGTATAATGACTAATTTGAATTATGAATCAATGTGTGGTGACTTGTGATGTTTATGCAGAATCTTATCACACAAGTTTAACACTTTGATACGTTGATCAATTTGCGATTATAACCAGAATTAAGCACAACGTAACGAAAAGATAAAAGCGACAACGAACACGATATTTGTTCAGGAAGTTCGTCGACCGTCCTCGCTACGACTACATCTTCCCCCAATTGCAAAAGGGAATTAGGATGTCTTTAATTATGATTGAAAAGAGTTTATACAAAGAAGATAACAAAGCAATAACGATAAACCGAATATGTTGATTCTTTGTATCTTTTTCCCCTTGATCTTGAGCCAAATCAAGTATCCTCCAAGAGCATATCGTTGATTCCCTTTCTGCAGTGTTGTGAATTGCTCGAACCCTTGTTCTTCAACTTCCACACTCAACTGAATCGTTGATGAAGCCTCTTGACAAAAACCCCAAAAATTCACCAATCTTGGAGGACAAAATCTGCAGATTTTATTCACCAATAACCCCACAAATCTTCACCCACTAGGAACCTTCAATTCCTTTCCATGGACGTTATCAATCTTGATCGCAAACCCTAACCACAAGAATTGTTGTGTGTAATTGTGTTAGAGTTGAGAAGAAGATAGAGGATGAGAAGACTTTGTGTATCTTTCAGTTGTTGGTGTTAACTTCAATAATTAGCTGATAAAGATATATATAGGTGCTAGCAGAGTTGGTTGAGGGTAAACACAAAATTTGGTAAGTTTTTTGGGGTGATAGGTCGACCTACTCAATTACTTGTGTCGACCTAATTGGAACAAATTCAGCAGATTAAAATTTTTCTTCAGTTGAGTCAACCTGTTGAGACTCTGGGTCAACCTAACAGCATCTAATTTTGGCTCTTGTGATTTTTCTTCAATTTAGGTCGACCTAGGCAGTTGGTTGAGTCGACCTAAAGTGAGTAGAAGTGAAATCTCTTTGTTCACTTCAGTTTGCGTCGACCTAAGGGCATGGTGGGTCGACCTAACTGGACCAGTTTTCTTCCACATCATGATTGAAGCATTCTAGGTCGACCTAGGCTTGTGGCAAGTCGACCTAAGATGTCCTAGAGTGCCAAAATCTTGCTTTTCCTTATATCATTCACCTGTAGCTTGATATATGTTCAATGAAGATGTTTGCCATGAATCAAAAACTCTTGATGAGTATATGCTTGCACTTACAATATAGCGCTAAAAGTGATCAATGATAACGAGGATAATGAGTCCAAGTCTATTAAAGATTGTAGACTAAGTGAGAATTGACCAAAATAAATATATTCAATTGAAGAAGAATTAAACTCACTTTATAAGTAACTCACTTTTGGACCTATAGTCCAAACACCTCAAGGTGTGAAACTAATGTGATATAAATGAGTTTTTGTGAAAAAGAAAAATAAGAATGATATAAAGTTTGATTTATTGCTCAATGATTTTCACAAAGACCTAAGATTGATTTTGATAAAACATATTCACTTGTAGTGGATTCAATCGATTCTCGATAATTAATTAGCCTTGTAACACATGAAGGGCTTAATTTGAACATGATGGTTGTAATGACATCTTATTCATATAGTTCACTTAATAGTGACATTTACCTGAAACTCCCTGAAGGGTTCAATATACCAGAGGCACGTAATTATGGATCTCGAGAAAACTACTACATCAAATTGAACAAGTCTCTGTATAATTTGAAAGAATCTGGATGCATGTGGTATAATCGCCTCAGTGAATATTTACTAAATAATGAATATACAAATAACTCAATTTGTACTTTTATTTTCATAAAATGATGTAGAAAAGAATTTGCAATACTAGTTATCTATGTGAATGACATACATATTATTGGAACTCCTAAAGAGCTTCCAAAATTTGTAAATTGCTTAAATAAAGAGTTTGAGATGAAGGACCTAGAAAAGACAAAATCTGTCTAGGTATGCAAATTGAGCATTTGGACAAAGAAATATTTATACATCAAGAAGGCTATATAGAAAAATGTTGAAATGCTTCTGTATGGACAATTGTCACATGTTTCCTACTCCAATATGATTGTTAGACCATTAGATGTGGAGAAATATCTTTTTAGGCTTCCAGAAAAGGATGAAAATTGTTTGGTCTAAAGTACCATATCTCAGTGCAATTGGAGTACTAATGCACCTTGCTAATTATACACATCTTGTTATATTCATTTGCGGTTATTCTATTAGCAAGATACAGTTATTCACCTACATGAAGACATTGGAACAGAGTTAAACATATACTTCGTTAACTTAGAGATGCAGGTTATTTGTCAGATCCTCACAATGGTAGATTAGAAAGAGGTTATTTAGTTACATGTAATGGTACAACCATTTCATGGAGATCTATGAAACAAATCATGGCAACAACTTCATAAAATCCTACATAACTATTACCACTACATGAAGTCACTATGAAGAAGACATTTTAAGCAACGACTACAAAGAATATCGTCTCACATGTAAATGTTTGCATGATGGGGAGAAATACATATGTTTTGCACTCTTTTTTCCTTCACCATGGTTTTGTCCCATTGGGTTTTCCTGGTAAGGTTTTTAACGAGGCAATTCACATTCAAAGGATATTGTACTCTTTTTCCTTCACTAGAATTTGTCCCACTGAGTTTTTTCTAGTAAGGTTTTAACGAGGCATATCCTCAATGGACATCCAAGGGGGAGTGTTATGAATATTTATGTTATTGGATGTATACCCATCTCCTAGTTCTTCATCTTCCTATTCCATACTTAATATGTGTTTAATATGTGTGATTTTCTATCTCCCTTGAGTCCTATAAATAGAGACCCATATTAAAATGTAAAACACACTTGAAATAAGATAAAATAATATTGCTCTCTTTATTCTCTACCTCTCTTTGATCTTTATTATTTTAGTTAGTTTTATAACAAAATAAACAATGAGTTTAATGGTAGTACACTGTCAATATGTAAAAAAGTATTATATTGACATCTAATTAGATTATTTTAAAGTGTCAAATCATATCAATAATTTAAAATTTAAAGGGTGACTTGGTAAGATACATGGTTGTCATTGGTTGACAGTGTAAAAATAATTTACACTGTCAGTGCACGTCCCCTTTTCTCATAAATAATACTTTTTAATACATAACTTTTTTGATTTATATTAAAATAAATAATTTAATTCTATTTATAATTTATGTTATAATTTTAATGTAATATAAATATTTATATATTCTTTTATTAAGTCATAGAATTAATTAACTTTTAATTGTTTAACTAACTTTAATGAAGGATTGCAATATTATTTATAAAACCAACGCATTAAATAATCAACTATTATAATAAGAAAATTAAAGTCCCATTTAATTACATTCTAAACCTTAATTAATCCATTAATTACTCATTTTTTAGGGATAGAAACGTCATTAGGGAATGTTTTAAATCTAATTCTATTTTATTTAATAATTTTTTGGGAACATCATTACGACTCTATGTATTTGCCTTGAGAAACCCTTCCCTATTTAATAATTGGGGTTTTCCAAAACAACAAACATAATCTTTACATATTTGCACATCAAATGAGGCTGCTTTACCCAATTCTCCATGTAATCTGTCGCACCTTCAACTTCTTCTTCTTATATATTAAATCATTCCTTCCTAAATGTTGCATCTTCCATCTACCTCAGGTATAATTTTTCTTCAATTTCTAATCGATTCATTTTTCCATTGGTTTTTTATGGCATTCTTCCTAATCGAGTTTGCAATCGGTCCATATTTTCTATTTCGATTACACTTTTGTCCGTATCAACAAATTCTCTACATAAACCATTAACCCTAATTTCTGGCAGATTCACCGCAACTCAGCCACTCTTATTTTTCCTTTAATTTTTTCCAATCAATCTAAACCTGGGTGAGTAACACTGGTCAAAGTTTTTCAATAAACTCTTTTTTTTCTTTTCCATTTTCTCTGCTAGATTTCGTGGCCTTTCGTGGCCCTTTTCATTGTAGTTTTTAATTTTGCTTTATGTTTCTTTTGCACTGTTACACTAATTTCATAGGCCAATTCACCATGTTAGACGATGAGAGAAATGAGAAGGCGTTGGATCTCACTTCTCTTGATGTTGTTACCAAGTACAAAATGTGGCAGAGAATGCTAACAGTATGTTTTTACTTAATTTAATTTGTTTTAAATTGAACAGAGGCTCTACAATTTTTTCTACTTAATTTAATTTTTTTAAAATTGAACAGAGGCTCTATAGTTAATTATTTTATAATGTAAATCTAAGATCAGTTGCAAACATTGTTGGGTTGATTTTTACGGATTAGAAGACTATGGGGGAAAACGGAATTACCAGAGAAGAAAAAAATAGAGATAAGTAATTTCATGTGTTCTACAATATTGTTGGGCAAGTAGTTGTTAATTGAAAGAAAATGACATTACCTTTTCTGTTGGAATTAATAGTTGATTTTCTAAACAAAGTTGATAACATAGCTTGCTTCTATCATTTTTTTTTGTTCAGGTTGGTAAAAAGAAATTAGATTGATGGTGCGCTGAAGCAAACTGATATTGTGAAAATTGAAATAGAGGATAATATGGAGGTTTTTTCTAACTTTTGTAGAATGTATTTTTTTAATATTCATGAAGTTGATTTTTTTCCCTTAAGTTTTTTTCTTCGATATGCATTGATTCATATTCAAGTTTGTACAAATTTATTGATAGCTTTGAAAGGTAAAATATTGATGGCATTCATGAATATGATTTTGTTTTCCAGACTATTTTGATGTATTTTCTTTTGTTTTAGTTTATTTGAATTAATTCCTATAAACTTTAATTCATATTAGTTTTAATGCATATTTGTTTAAAAAGCTGTTCAATTTTTTTATGTTGACTTTGATTTGAAAGTGGCATATATCTTGATTTTGTATTCCTTTGACAGAGTGCAAATTCTTATTAACATATGTTATGAACAATGTTGCAGCTATTGTCAAAGAAAATAGAGTTAAACAAACTTGAAAACATATCACTTGACATTCTACAATTTGGCTTATAGGAAACACAAAGATTGTAGAAGTGAAATTTAATCATATTTTTAAACATTGTTGATTGAGTTTATTGTATGTGTGCTAAATGAGAAGTTGATGGTGCTTCGCTAATTATTTATACAATTAAATTGATATACATTGATGAGGTAAAATATTTTTATAAACAATTTTTTATATACATGAAAATTTAATGTTGATCCATAAAAAAAAATTGTTCTACCATAGGTCTTCTTTGCAAGGATGAAAAATTGAAGGAAGCTGAGATTGTTTTACAACATATGGTAAATTTGGGACTAAAGCCATCGATTTCTTTGTACAATATAGTTCACAAAGACAAAAGTGATGCTTTGGATGTTGATCTTGAAAGTGTAATATAATTTGTAATTCATAGATCACATTGTTACTCTATTCAATCCATATAATCCTGTTTTTGTTTTTCTGTTTACGAGAGCTTTAAATTTATTAGAATGTCTTAAAAGTAAAACATGTGAACTTGGAGATTTTAAATGGTCTTGAGGAGAATTGAACTCTTCCCCTTTAATGGAGCATTAATTTTCTTAATTCAAATTGTTATGAATCTTTTGAATATTTAAATTTTTTCTTTAACTATCATTAATTACAGTCCCAAATGCTTCTTCTGACGAAGAAAATAACGAATAAAATATATAGTATAAGTTATTTTATTCAAATTACTTTTTAATATTTAATTTTATATTTTGATTTGGTCTTAACAATATGCAAATCATATTTACACTTATTAATATATAAAATAGCCCATGATTTAAAATATTTTGAGTGTTTTAATGTACTATATAACCTCTATAAAAACCTCTATAAAACCTATTTAGAAAGGTTAATTAAAATTAGGCGTGATTTTAAATGAACTATAACCTCTATAAAAACTGAAAACGTGTATTAACTTATTTTCATTTTTTTATTAATCAAGTTTAATAGTATATATTAAACCTTATTATATCTATTTTTTATTACTATTAATCCTTATTATTCAAGGATAATAATAATAATATATTATTATTATTATTAATATTTAATTTTTGGAATTTTTAAAATTGAAAATTTAATATTTATGATATATTTTATTTTAAACCCTAAACCCTACAAATATTTTCATAAACGGGAAAAAGTGAATTGTTCATACAATTATTTTTATTATTTCAAAATGAAATATATTTTGTTTCAACTTAAAATTTCTAAATCAGTTTTTAATTTTTATTTTTATATTAAAAGTTTTATAAATATTGTGAAATAATTTAGTCACAAATTATTTAAATCTTTATTTATTTTAAGTTGAAGTTAGTTTTTAAATATTAAATTAAAAATAAAAATCTTGGAATAAAAAAAGAACAATCAATCCAATATCATTCCAGGATAAAAATAATTGAATTACATTATTTTATTTTTGGTTGAATCACAATTAATAATTAAATTACAATTTATCATAATTAATAATCAAATCCATTTAATTTGTTGGAAAGAAAAAGAGAATAAGTGGTTAAGATAAATAAGAGAAATATATGAATCTCTTATTAGGCAGGATGAAAAAACAAATCATAATTTATCATAATTAATAATTAATATTGTGAAATAATATGATGCATTAATTTTCTTAATTCTAATTGATTTGAATGTTTTGAATATTTTAAATTTTTTTTAACCATCATTAATTACAATCCGAAATGCTTCTTCTGACGAATAAAATAACAAATAAAATATATAGTATACGTTATTTTATTCAAATTAATTTATTCGAATTACTTTATTCAAATTACTTTTTAATATTTAATTTTATATTTTGATTTGGTCTTAACAATATGGAAATCATATGGTGCAGCTACTGTGCATAGATAAAAATCTATGCACCATGCATAGATTATTATGGACCCTTGGATCAAATTCTAGACATCAATTATTATTACTCAATACTCACCACTCAATACTCAATACTCAATACTCAATACTCAATACTCAATACTGGATTAAAAAAACATGATTCAATGACTTATGTAGGCTTATGCATGGTGCATAAGGATTTTCCTTATGCATATTAGCCAAAGCCGAAATCATATTTACATTTATTAATATATAAACTAGCCTATGATTTAAAATATCTTGACTTTTAATAATAAGTATAATATATTTATTTTGGGAAAGATAGTATATTTATTTTTAACGATGACAATTTGTTTTTATATTTAAAAAATTAGATGTACCTGTTACTAAATCAAATAAATATAATCACATACATTATATTTATTTATTATTTATAACATTGCGTAATCTGTGCGTATGCACTGGTAAATGATTACTCATGGTAGATCTATAACGACACTATATGATTCATGCGAACGCACGGTAAATGACTGCTTAATTATTTCATTTATTTTTTCTACTAAAGTATATATTTCTAACTAGATTAAATTAATATTTATATGAAAATTATAATTTAAATTTTTTTCTTTTTAATTTGCGTATCTTTTATATATATTTATTAACCATCATTATATATTTATATATTATTTATAAATTAAATTCATTCTCACATTCATTATCATTATTTTTAAAATATATGATCATAAAATCATATAATATCAATAGAATCCATAAATTTACAATTCAGAAAAATTTAAAAATTATAGGCATATCCGACGGGCCGAACCTATTTTTCTAACGGGCCAACAAAATATTTACTTAAATTGAACAAATATTATATATCATATGTTGTAACGGGCCGACAAAATATAAGTTTTTTAATCTATATATTAATATTTTTGAATTTTTTAAAACATTTAACTCAATTTGTTTATAATTAAAAATCGATTTTTTTTAAATAACTAACTTATAAAATAAAATACACGAATATGAAATCAAAGTGAAAATTTTTTAAACACTTTAAAATTAATGTTATGTTTATATGACATTCAGAATTTCAAATATTATATTATTTTAACCATCAAATAACTATATTTATTTAATATTTCTGACGATATTGTGCGACCCGTACGAACACACGGATAAATGACTAATTAATTATTTTATTTATTTTGTAACTAAACTATATATTTTTTACGGGTCGAGATTACTTAATTTATATATTTATATATACTTTCTTAACCATCACTATACTATATTTATTTATTATTTATAATGATATTGTGCGATCCGTATAAATACACGAGTAGATGACTACTTAATTATATATCTTTTATATACTTTTATTAATCATATTTTATTATATTTATTTATTATTTATAATTACATTTCCGCGACCCGTGCAAACGCACGGCCGGGTCTCTTGCTAGTTTTGAATAAATTACATATATGTAGTTGTGAATTCTTATATAAATAATTATGTAATAAAACCAACACGTGAGATTTATTGAGAATATAAATGTAATCATAATGATAATATAAATTTCTACATTAATGACGCACAATTTCACTAATAGATGGATGAAGAACAACCAACGTGTGATTAGATTATATATTGAAAAGAGAAATCCACTGAACAATAATCTGTAAGATGAAATAAAAAATTAAAAAAAAAATTAATAGTTACATAAGACTTAAAGAAATGGAAGTTACAATTAGAGCATAAAATAGGTTGTGCATTTGGAGTCCAAGTACGACCGAATCTATAAAACTTACACATACAAAACATGAAGAGATTCAATTTCCTCTGAACAATAAATTTTTATCCAACATTTAAAATCAAGTTCTTCAAAATCTTCATATTAACAAATCAAAATCCAAAAATATTTTAGAAATAAAGTATAGCAAAAAAGAGAATGTGGAACAAAAGAGAACTTGTAACGATTTATTTTTTCTGATAAAAAAAGATTACTTTCACAAACTTAATTTTATTCCTTTGAAGAGAGTAAAAGAAAATTGAAAAAGAAGGGTAATGAGAATAAGAATGAAAATAAACATACCTGAATCAAACCAAAATAATTTTGAAGGGACAAACTTCTAAATCAACAATTATAAGTAAAAAATAGTTTGAAAACAATAAAATTGAACATCAATAAAAAAAATTAAACGTAATTAAAACAGAACAATACAAACAAATTAATAAAAATATAATAAATATAACATATATACGAATGTCAAATTTATTGCTTAGTGTTCATAATATTAAAGAAAGAAGGAATAAAGCAAAAAAATGGGAAGATATAAGAAAGGAATATAAAAAAAATGCAGAGTACAACCGCTACAACCACGATAACAATCAAAATCACCACCATTTTTTGAAACTGAAATACCTATTTTCAAACCACAAAAGTTTCAAATTTGACATCAAAAACAAATACTTAATAACAACTTCCTCAACTTTATAACAACTATTTTCTTAAAATATATAAAACAAAAACATTCAATAAAACTTTCTCTTTCATAATCCAAAATTTTCACAAAATTCTAAATTAGACTAAAAAGTTCATTTACAGTTTACAAAGATATGAATACTTCATAACATCATGGTTTGCAACAAAAAGAAAAACCTCAATTAAATCTATAGCATACAAAAATAGGGTTTGGTTGTGGACATATCATTCATAATTAAAAAAGGTAAAAGCTTTAAAGATGAAAAAAACTAAGAGTAATTGAAAAAACCATACTTGAATGAAAAATGAAAAATACGAAGTAGATCCAGTAAAATGAAAAAAATTGAAGAAACAGTATAATAAAATGGAAGCTTTGAAAAGGAAAAATTTAAAAACTCATGCATACTCACCTAATTCAATCAATCGGACTTTCGTCTTCCTTCTTTGGATTTTCTGCAAAACAATAACGGGAATGCAGAGAATGAAGAAGGTTTTGAGCTTCTCTTCGAATAGAGATAGCTTCGATTTGTCCTTTGTTAGTGAGAATGTTGGAAGTAAGAAAGTCTGAACCTTAGATATTGTTGGATTTGTTATAGCTCCGATTGCAATATAACCTCAGAAATTGATATATAAAAACGGAAATGATGGGAGAATGAAAAGGTTATTTTTGTAGTATACTCCCTCCATTCTCTTTTATAAGCAAATTGAACTTTTTAGGTTCATTCAATAAATGATGTATTTAGTCTATATGTAGTCTAAATACATCATTTATTGAATGAATCTAAAAAGTAAAATTTGCTTATAAAAATAATGGAGGGAGTACATGGTTAATGGAATGTGAAGGGGTTGAATATTAATTCTTGCTCAACAATTTCAATTTCCTATGTTTTTCTAGAGAAAGAGAAAGTTTTGTTTTGAGAGAAAGACAAAGTTTTGTTTTGGGAAGTACAATGAATCTATTTTAGAATACAGAAAGAGAAATAGGTGCAATTCCAATGCAATATTGTGTCTAATAGTGGTGATAATTGTAAGGAATCAATAAATTGAAATATTAATTGATTAATATCATAATTAATTAGTTGCTATGTCATAATTAGGGTAGTGTAATTACGTTTAGGGGTATGAAAAACTCTCTCAAACTGGTTTTGATTAGGATAATTAAGGAAGTTTGTTAGTATATTACTTCCTTATATTGTTATTAGATTTCACTTACGGAACTCTTATGTATATGTATCTACGGAACGAAAGTCTTAAAACATAGTAATTCTTGGGATTTTTCCCAATTAATTGGGAAAATCCCAAATTAATTAAGTTCATGGCATATCAGGAAGTTTGGGATTTTCCCAATTAATTGAAAAAATTCTAAATTAAGCTACAAATTAATAGGGTAAATCCCAAAAAAATTCTCAATTAGTTGGGAAAATTCCAAATAAATTAAGTTTATGAAATCTTCCATAGATGTATCTACAAAAGGGGTTAAAAAGAGAAGTTCATGAAATCTTCCGTAGATGTATCTACGGAAGGGGTTGAAAAGAGAGTGTTGCATTGATGTATCTATGAAATATTCTGATTTTCCCAATTAATTGGGAAAATCCCAAGTTTCACTATGTTTTAACGTTTCCGTAGATGCATCTATGGAAAAAACCAAAATTGTTTTTAAAAAAATGGTGCTTTCGGATATACATTTACGAAAACTGGGGACATTTTTGAAATTTCGTGTGGTGTATGAGATATTCATAAGGTGGATTAAAAAAACGTTTTAATTTAATTGTAAATTAAGAAAAATATTAAGAATAATTACAAAATAAAAATATTCTATACATAAATAATTAAAAAACAAGACATTTTTATCGTGTTTGAATTTATATATTATTTTAAATATTTTTATTTTTATTTAATTGTACAAAAAATATATTAATTTGTGCGTCCACACAAATTTTGACCTGGTTATCCGTGCGTTCGCACGGTACTGTGTGTTATCCGTGCGTTCACACGGATTTTGGTTTGGTTATCTGTGAGTTCACACGGTACTGATGTAATACCTGTACGTTTATATGAATTTTGGTCTGATCAGCCATGCGTTCACATGGGTAGTACTGGTGTCGTACGTACGCTTTGTTTTTAAAATATAATGAAATGAATAACATGTTAGAACAAGATTTGTTCTGATCAATATTCTTAGTTTTGATAATAACAAGGATATGAATTTTGTGTGAGATAATGTGGTACTCTAATACATTGCAATTTCCTTTTCAGGAAATATATATAAAGAGTATGCACAAATCAGCGCTCAGAAGCTTTGACTCAGAAGGTTCAGCATGCAACATCAGAACATGGTCTGGCAAGACATCAGAAGATGGTCAAGGCAGAATCAGAACATGGGTCTATGGAAGCATCAGAAGAACTTGAGTTCAGAAGCACTGAAGTTCTCATGGTATCACGCTCAGAAGCACTTCAAGGTCAGAAGACAAGAAGATGCTATGCACCAAGTTGTTTGACTCTGATGATATTCAAACGTTGTATACACAAACATCAGATCAGAAGAAAGTACAGGTGGCAGGCTACGCTGACTGACAAAAGGAACGTTGGAAGCTATTAAAGGTAACGTCAGTAGACACAGCGTGAACAAGGCTCGAGGTAGTTGACAAAAGCGTGAAACATTAAATGCAATTCTGTACGGAACACACAAAGCATTAAATGCTCCCAACGGCCATCTTCTCAAGTGCCTATAAGTATGAAGTTCTGATGAGAAGCAAGGTTAACGATTCTGGCGAATTCTGAATAACTTGCTGAAACGCTGTTCAAATTAAAAGCTCAGAAACTTCATCTTCATCAAAGCTCACTACATTGCTGTTGTAATATATTAGTGAGATTAAACTTAAACGTTAAGAGAAATATCAGTGTTGTGATTATAGCTTTTCAGAAGCATTTGTAATACTCTTAGAATTGATTATATTAATTTGTAAGTAACTAGAGTGATCAAGTGTTGATCAGGATACTCTAGGAAGTCTTAGCTTGTGTCTAAGCAGTTGTAATTAGAGTGATCACGTGGTGGTCAGGATACTCTAAGAAAGTCTTAGCTTGTGTCTAAGCATTTGTTCCTAGAGTGATCAGGTTGTGATCAGGATACTCTAGAAGACTTAGTCGTGGGCTAAGTGGAAAACCATTGTAATCTGTTGTGATTATTGGATTAAATCCTCAGGTGAGGTAAATCACTCCGTGGGGGTGGACTGGAGTAGTTTAGTTAACAACGAATCAGGATAAAAATAACTGTGCAATTTGTTTTTATCATTCAAGTTTTTAGACTACACTTATTCAAACCCCCCTTTCTAAGTGTTTTTCTATCCTTCAATTGGCATCAGAGCGCCGGTTCTAAGGTGCAAGCACTTAACCGTGTTTAGAAAAGATTCAGGAAGAGAAAAACGCTTCAGTAAAAGATGGCTGGTGAAGAACTCACATCTACATCTGGCTCCACTGAGCAGTACAATGGAAATGGTAACAATGGTTACACTAGACCACCAGTATTTGATGGTGAAAACTTTGAATACTGGAAAGACAAACTGGAAAGTTACTTTCTTGGTCTAGATGGTGAACTTTGGGATCTTCTGATGGATGGTTACAAACATCTAGTTAAAGCTAGTGGCGTAAGGCTTACAAGGCAAGAAATGGATGATGATCAGAAGAAGCTTTTCAAGAATCATCATAAATGTAGGACTGTTTTGCTGAATGCTATCTCTCATGCTGAGTATGAGAAGATATCTAACAGGGAAACGGCCTATGATATATATGAGTCCTTGAAAATGACTCATGAAGGAAATGCTCAAGTCAAGGAGACTAAAGCTCTTGCTCTAATCCAGAAATATGAAGCCTTCAAGATGGAGGATGATGAAAACATTGAGAAGATGTTCTCAAGATTTCAAACGCTAACTACTGGATTAAGAGTTCTGGATAAAGGCTACACCAAGGCTGATCATGTAAAGAAGATTATCAGAAGCTTACCCAGAAGATGAGGTCCAATGGTGACTGCATTCAAGATTGCCAAGAATCTGAATGAAGTTTCTTTGGAAGAGCTTATCAGTGCCTTGAGAAGCCATGAAATAGAGCTGGATGCAAACGAGCCTCAGAAGAAAGGTAAGTCTATTGCATTAAAATCTAATGTTAAAAAATGCACTAACGCTTTTCAGGCTAGAGAAGAAGATCCTGAAGAATCAGAATCTGAAGAAGAAGATGAACTGTCCATGATCTCCAGAAGGGTAAACCAACTCTGGAAGAGCAAGCAAAGGAAGTTCAGAGGCTTCAGAAGTTCAAAGAGATTTGAACATGGAGAATCTTCTGGTGACAGAAGATCTGACAAGAAGAAGGCTGTCTGCTATGAGTGCAATGAGCCTGGACATTACAAGAACGAGTGTCCAAAACTTCAGAAGGAGAATCCCAAAAAGAAGTTTCATAAGAAGAAAGGTCTTATGGCAACATGGGATGATTCTGAATTAGAATCAGAATCAGACTCTGAAGAAGAACAAGCCAACTTCGCACTGATGGCTACAGAAGATGATGGATCAGAATCTACATCAGAATCAGATTCTGAAGAGGTATTTTCTGAACTATCTAGAGAAGAGTTAGTTTCCAGTTTAACAGAACTTCTGGAACTCAAGGCTCATCTTAGTATCAAATACAAAAAGCTGAAGAAGCAGTTTGAATTTGAAACTAAGAAGCTGGAAGTGGAAAACTCTGAACTGAAGGAAAAAGTTTTAAATCTATCCAAAGATAGTGGATCTCCTTCTGAAACAGAAAAATCCATTCCTAGCATGAATCATATTCTGAAAGAATATGACTCGAGCTTCAGAAAGTTCTTATCTAGAAGTATTGGCAGAAGTCATCTTGCTTCTATGATATATGGTGGTTCTGGAAACAGAAGGTTTGGTTTTGGCTATGAGGGTGATACCTCACATAAATTTGAACCTGTTGATGATCTAAAGATCACATACAAGCCATTGTATGATCAGTTCAAATATGGCCATGCTCATGATATTAGGCTCACTTCACATGCACAGAAGTTTAACACTGTTCACACCAAGAAGCATGTGACACATCCTAAGAAATATCATGCTGACAAACCTAAAGAATATCATGTTGTTCCTCCTGTTAAATATTTTGCTAAACCCAAGTTCAATCAGAACTTGAGGAGAACTAACAAGAAAGGACCCAAGAAATTGTGGGTACCTAAGGAGAAGATAATTTCTGTTGCAGATATCCTTGGCGGCAAAGAGGACAAAAAGCAAAATGTCATGGTACCTGGACTCTGGGTGCTCGCAACACATGACGGGAAGAAGGTCTACATTCCAAGACCTGGTGCTTAAACCAGGTGGAGAAGTCAAGTTTGGAGGAGATCAGAAGGGCAAAATCATTGGCTCTGGAACCATAAGTCTTGGTAACTCTCCTTCCATAACTAATGTACTTCTTGTAGAAGGTTTAAAGCATAACTTATTGTCCATAAGTCAATTAAGTGACAATGGTTATGACATAATCTTTAATCAAAAGTCTTGCAAGGCTGTAAGTCAGAAGGATGGCTCAATCCTATTTACAGGCAAGAGAAAGAACAACATTTATAAGACAGATCTTCAGGATCTTAAGAATCAGAAGGTGACTTGTCTTATGTCTGTTTCTGAAGAGCAATGGGTCTGGCACAAAAGATTAGGACATGCTAGTTTGAGAAATATTTCTCAGATTAACAAACTAAATCTGGTCAGAGGACTCCCAAATCTGAAATACAAATCAGATGCTCTTTGTGAAGCATGTCAGAAGGGCAAGTTCTCCAAACCTGCATTCAAGTCTAAGAATGTTGTCTCTTCCTCAAGGCCGTTAGAACTCTTGCACATTGATCTGTTTGGCCCAGTCAAAACAGCATCTGTCAGAGGGAAGAAATATGGATTAGTCATCGTTGATGATTATAGTCGTTGGACATGGGTAAAGTTCTTAAAACACAAGGATGAGTCTCATTCAGTGTTCTTTGAATTCTGCACTCAGATCCAATCTGAGAAAGAGTGTAATATCATAAAGGTCAGAAGTGATCATGGTGGTAAATTTGAGAACAGATTCTTTGAGGAGTTCTTCAAAGAAAATGGTATTGCCCATGATTTCTCTTGTCCTAGAACTCCACAACAAAATGGAGTTGTAGAGCGAAAGAATAGGACTCTACAAGAAATGGCCAGAACCATGATCAACGAAACCAATATGGCTAAGTACTTCTGGGCAGAAGCAATAAACACTGCATGTTATATTCAGAATAGAATCTCTATAAGACCTATTCTAAATAAGACTCCTTATGAATTATGGAAGAACAGAAATCCCAACATTTCATATTTCCATCCTTTTGGATGTGTATGTTTTATTCTGAATACTAAAGATCATCTTGGTAAGTTTGATTCTAAAGCACAAAAGTGTTTCCTTCTTGGATATTCTGAACGCTCTAAAGGCTACAGAGTATACAATACTGAAACATTGATTGTAGAAGAATCAATCAATATCAGGTTTGATGATAAGCTTGGTCTTGAAAAACCAAAGCAGTTTGAGAATTTTGCAGATTTTGATATTGATATATCAGAAGCAGCAGAACCAAGAAGCAAAGCTGCAGAAGCTGATAGTCTCAGAAGCAATGGATCAGAAGATCAAGTTGCTGCATCTTTAGAGAATCTCAGGATTTTTGAAGAGCCAACATTCAGAAGATCACCTAGACTTGCTTCAGCTCATTCAGAAGATGTGATCCTTGGGAAGAAAGATGATCCCATCAGAATAAGGGCATTCCTTAAGAACAATGCAGAATGTCAATTAGGTCTTGTTTCTTTGATCGAGCCAACTTCTGTTGACCAAGCTCTAGAAGATCCTGACTGGATAATTGCCATACAAGAAGAACTAAATCAGTTTACAAGGAATGACGTATGGGACTTGGTTCCTAGACCAAAAGGATTTAACATCATCGGCACTAAGTGGGTGTTCAGAAACAAGCTAAGCGAGAAGGGAGAAGTGGTAAGAAACAAAGCCAGACTGGTTGCTCAAGGTTATAGTCAGCAAGAAGGGATTGACTACACAGAAACCTTTGCACCAGTGGCCAGGTTAGAATCTATTCGTCTATTAATTTCTTTTGCCACTCAACACAACCTCACTCTTTATCAGATGGATGTTAAGAGTGCCTTCTTAAATGGTTATATAGATGAAGAAGTTTATGTCCATCAACCTCCTGGTTTTGAAGACTCCAAGTCTCCAAATCATGTTTTTAAATTAAAGAAATCATTATACGGATTGAAGCAAGCTCTGAGAGCTTGGTATGAACGTTTAAGTTCATTCCTTCTGGAAAATGGTTTCACTAGAGGAAAAGTGGACACTACTCTCTTTTGTAAAACCTTTAAAAAGGATATTTTAATATGTCAAATATATGTTGATGATATCATCTTTGGAACATCTAATGCTACACTTGGAAAGGAGTTTGCTGAGTCTATGCAGGCTGAATTTGAAATGAGCATGATGGGAGAACTCAAGTATTTCCTTGGAATTCAAATCAACCAAACTTCTGATGGAACTTATGTTCATCAAACGAAGTATGTGAAAGAACTTCTGAAGAAGTTTAATCTTTCTGAAAGCAAAGAAGCCAAAACTCCTATGCATCCAACATGTTTCCTAGGTAAGGATGAGGTAAGTAAGAAGGTAGATCAGAAGTTGTACAGAGGTATGATTGGATCTCTTCTATACCTAACTGCTTCTAGATCTGACATTCTCTTCAGTGTTTGTTTGTGTGCTAGATTCCAATCAGATCCGAGAGAATCTCATTTAACTGCGGTTAAGAGAATTCTGAGGTATCTGAAAGGTACTACTAATGTTGGTTTAGTTTACAGAAGATCCAAAGATTACAACTTAGTAGGATTCTGTGATGCTGACTATGCTGGAGATAGAATAGAAAGGAAGAGCACTTCTGGAAGTTGTTAATTCCTTGGAAGTCATCTGATCTCATGGTACAACAAGAAGCAAGCTACAATTGCCCTCTCAACAACAGAAGCAGAATATGTTGCTGCTGCTGGTTGTAGCACACAAATGCTCTGGATGAGAAGTCAGCTAGAAGATTATCAGATATTTGAGAGTAACATTCCTATTTTCTGTGATAATACTTCTGCTATATGCTTATCTAAGAATCCTATTTTACATTCAAAAGCTAAACATATTGAGATTAAACATCATTTCATAAGGGACTATGTTCAGAAGGGTGTTATATCTTTAAACTTTGTGGATACAGACCATCAATGGGCTGATATCTTTACAAAACCCCTTGCTGAAGATAGGTTTAAGTTCATTCTGAAGAATATCAGTATGGATTTATGCCCAGAATGAGAAGATGAGAAGATCTTATGTATGAGTATCTTCTGAAATGAGATTGGATTAGTCTTTTATAAGAAGTTCTGATTATAATCAATTAGAAGTAGTGATTCTGTTATTACTAACGTTTCATTGTCTAAGTTGACTCAGAATCTCTTTAAAAGTAAAACAGCTGTAACTGGCTATCCAGATGGTAAACACGTGTTCACTATTTCTAGACAAGTGTGCGTGTAGTTGAGGGGACGCCTACTTAGGTAACTGTGCTAATCACTTCTTTTGTCATTATTATCTCTCCTCACGTCACGTAACATTAAATGCTATCCATCATTTCTTTTTATTTCTTTTCTTTTATATTCCTCAAACGTTTCTTTTTTCCCTCTTATATTTCTCTCTCTGCATTCAGTTTCTTTTTCGCTCTCTCTATCTCTCTTTACATTAATATCATAAACCGTAGTTTATTCATCTTCAACCTAGCATTCATCATGAATCCTTTTTCAAGTTCCTCCCAACAAGCATTCAACAGACAAGAGGTTTCTCCACTGAAAACTCGCTACATTCCTCCATCAGAAATGGAAGTTTTGTGTAAACCGTCTGTGGACTCTGATGACTTGGGTGCTTATGGTTTCAAACCAAAAACAAAGACGAAGGCTCAAGGGTGGTTGATCTATTTGAATAGAACGGTTGGAAGGGTTGTCTGGTTCCAGGTTGAGAAACAAATCTCGGGGATCGCTGACATTGATTTCAAGACGGATCTCTCAAGATTCCAAGAAGTCTCAAGTCAGATCTCTTCTGTGATGCTGTTATCAACATTTATCCAAAGGAAGAAGACTTTCTTGAGATATTGGATGAAGTTAAGGATCATGTTCTTGACTTCTATGTTAAGGGAAAGCTCCATTTGAGACATTAGCTCTCTTCCTGTGAACTGTCTCTCACTTCCTCCTTGAATTCATGCTTTCTCTTACAGTGGAGGTTCTAGTCTGGACAGGCATGCAGAGTTTCAAGCTTTCATGGCTGAACAAACTGAGAAGACCGTATGGATTCATGATATGTTAGCTAAGATTATGTCTAAGCTAGGGTTGTAGTCCTTAAGTCCTTGTAGTTTTTCTTTGTTTGATTGCATCTGCTTATTATGCATACATCTTTTGTAATTTTGTTTGCTTAATCAATGAAAAGTTTGATTCTGTCGTTTTCTACATCTGAATCTTTTATATTCTTTTTGATGTTATGACAAAAAGGGGGAGAAAATATATGATAAATGATCTGATTAAAATTATCAGTTACTGGGTAAAAAGGCCCCACATTACTAACAGAACTTGCAAAGTTCTATGCTTTAAGTTGTGTTGTTGCAGGAATTGAAGATTCTCTTTACAAGATCAACATAAGAAGCAACAAGATGAATCAAGTTCTTGGATTCTTGAAGCAAGATGAGTGCTATGAAGCTTCAGAATCAGAATCAGAAGCAAGAAGGAAGAATGTTCAGATATTCTAATGATAGAATATGCTCTGAAACATTTTGTCTATTTGTTCTGACACATTCTATATGGCTCTGATACATATTATGTGTTCTGAAACATATTCTATGTTCTGACTCATTCATGCTGACTTTTGTCGTTTAGTTTTTGTTCTGTAACATTTCAGGATGTAGAGATGCTCTGATGATGCTCTGGTACATTCAACAATGTTCTGATACAATCTAGCATGAAGTGATGTAAAAAGAAATTCAAGCTCTGAAGCTGTCCCAATGGAAGCAAAAATCAGAAGCTGTGAATGTTCTGAAGATCAAAGAAATTCAAGTTCTGAAGCTGTCCGATGGAAGCAGAAATCAGAAGCTGTGAATGTTCTGAAGATCAAAGAAATTCAAGTTCTGAAGCTGTCTGATGGAAGCAGAAATCAGAAGCTGTGAATGTTCTGAGGATCAAAGAAATTCAAGTTCTGAAGTTGTCCGATGGAAGCAGAAATCAGAAGCTGTGAATGTTCTGAAGATCAAAGAAATTCAAGTTCTGAAGCTGTCTGATGGAAGCAGAAATCAGAAGCTGTGAATGTTCTGAGGATCTAAAGAAATTCAATGTTCTGAAGCTATCCTATGGAAGCAGAAATCAGAAGTCATGAATGTTCTGAAGATCAAGCTCTGTGAACGTCTCTACTGAAATACTCAGGGAAGTCTTTTATTATTAAAATTCTTCTAGTATTAATTTCAGGGGGAGATTATTCATCTCAGGGGGAGATTATTAATCTCAGGGGGAGACATATTCACATGCTTATGCTATAGCTGTGTAAATTGTCTTTTGCCGTCTGCTCTTTCTGATCGCAAATTCATATCATTTATATATGTTTTTGTCATCATCAAAAAGGGGGAGATTGTTAGAACAAGATTTGTTCTGATCAATATTCTTAGTTTTGATGATAACAAGGATATGAATTTTGTGTGAGATAATGTGGTACTCTTGTAACACGGTGAACTGACTTTTTATCGATCGAAATGTCGCGGTTAAGCAAGAGTCGCCACCGACTTTTATTTTATCCAAACTAAATCAGAAAGGCAAAAAGAAGCAGAAAAAAAACCTTTTAAGAAATCTAAGTTCGGGGGGTAATTTATGCAAAGGGAAGGTGTAAGGCACCCTTTGCATCCATGGTTTTCCATGGGCTCTTAATTGCTTTGCTTGCTCGTTTGTTTAGGGAATGTAGATGAAAGAGATAGGGACTTTAGCTCGTAAATGAGCGTTGCCCTTTTGAAAAATTATGAGAAAGAATATAATGAAAGTTTGAGCATTGCAAAGCAATTAGGGGCAATTACCTTAAACTCAGATGATAGGTCTCTTTTTAGCCTTTCAGAATGAAAGGGTCTATCCTTGCCATAAGAGGGCAGGAAGCCTTTCGTTTGGAGGTTGAAGGGTCGTCGAAGCATCCTTTGCCATAAGACTGTCCCATGCCATAGAGGGGCAGGTAGTCTAAGGCGAGGATCAGAATAAGCCATTTTTGTTAGGCAACCAGAAGATACCTCAGCCTTTTTCCGTAGGCAACTTCCGAGGGTCGAGGTCATTTGTGTATCGAAGGCAGCATCATTTAGGGACCATGACCTTTAATCAAGGCAACATGGCTGAGGTATCCTCGTATTCGAGGGACGGGCTATTCTGCACAAAATACAAGGCAGCAAGGCAACAGGCAACAAGGCAACAAGGCAACAGAGAGGTTACCCAAAAGCGTGCGTGTGTGCACCAATCACGTGATTATATTCAGATATTTATCTTTTAATTAGTTATTCTAGTTCAATTTAAGGCTTGCACTCCCTAAGATTACTAACCACGCAGTATATAATAACATAAAGCAATAAAGGGGGCGGGAAATTGTAACCAGCGGATCCCTTATCAGGGTTGACACAAGTAATAAAAGGCATAAAAAAAATAGGGTTCAGGGTTACCAATAACGTAGCTTTGGCGATCGACAACCCTGAAAAAGAAGGTAAATAAAAGCTGGGTGAGTGCATTATCGGTTCGGGGGTTTCCTGAAGCATTGACTCTGAACATTTGGGAATTAGCAGGAAGATAATAGGAAGTGAGTGTATGGACAATTCATTGGCATTTAAGAATAAATCCTAGATTAATCTATAAAGCATAAATTAAAAGTAAAATAATATTTAAATAAATAAATAAAATAAAGACTGAAACTTAGCTTTTTGATTGATATAGCGCGTAGTCGGAGAATTTCGAAAAGCAAACCCTGAAAAATGCATAAAGGAAAGATTTCAGTGTAGGGAATGATCGTGGCAAACCCTGATTAGGGCGCAAGTTAACCCTGGTTAATAGAATAAATAAAGTCAATTTAATTAATTTATGGTTTTTAACCTAATTAATTAAATCGGTGAAAATAGAGTTTCGATTAAATATCAACCCTAATATATTTTTATCAATTAATAAAAGTTTATTAAAATTAATTAAATAATTTAAACAAATTAACTTAACTTAACTTAGACAGTTAAAAGTCACATTGTCAATACTAATTAAAATAAATAAATGTTTTATTTATTATGATATTTTTATAAAAGAAAAAAAAAGAATTTAAGAGAGAAAATATTTTTAAGAGAAAGTTTTTTTTTGGAAAACCATATGAATAATGTAAATAATAAAAACAAAATGTTGTATAATTAAAAAAGAAGAAAAAAAGTTAGAAAACTTAACTTTTAATCTGGTGTGGTTGCCAAGTGAGTGTCCATGGTGTGCTTGAGTCCTCACAGGCGTTAGATCTTGGGAGTTGCTGATCAAATGGCTAGAGATGGGAGGCGCATGGTAATCCTTGAAGATGGAGGTGCATGTAATCTGCAGGAGAAATATTTGAAAAAATATTGCAAGGGCCAGGGATCGAACCCTGGACCCTTGTGTGAAGAAGCAAATGCGTTTACCAAACCAACCAGATGCGCTTGCTTGTTTAACATATGCCCTTGTTAAATAATATATGAAAATAAAGACATAAATTCAAACAAAAAAACTTGGAGCCCTCACTGTTCATCTTCGACCTTCGTTCTTTAAAAGAACACAGACTTTTAGCAACGGTTCTTCTTGTGTGGCTATAAACCTGCACGAATCAAACTCAAAAAATAATGCAAATCAATTCCAGATGATGCCTTGGATCAAGGTAAAATCATCTTCCGAATTCAATAGTGCCCTCAATTCGGGCTAATTTTCCTTGAAAAACAACGTTCCCAATTTCTTGAACTCTAACCCTAGCCATGGCACAGTCTCTAATTCGCGACCAAACACAAATTGAATAACACAGACAGCTTCTAAACATCATCACAATTCAGAATATATGTTCATATGCAGTATATGATGAATATATGCGCGGAATCAAATTGAAACAAAGTAAACGCAAACCGTGAGTTTTTCGTGGTGGTTCCGGATGCTAATGGATTCAAGAACGCTTGGGGGACCTTCCTAGACTTGCGATGATCGCTGATGAACGTCCAAAAGTTCCTGAAATATCCTCAAACTCAGAAACCGATTTCAAGTTTTTTTGGAATTTTGTTGGAGCTTTTGTGAGTTTTAACGTGTTCTTCAGGCTGCAGAATCCTTATGAAAATTCCTCCTCCTACATACTTGTGATGGTTATGTTTATATAGTAGCTTGTTTAGGTTAACAAAAAAGGAAAGAATCAATGATTGGAATTATAATTATGATTGGAATTGGAATTGATCTTGGACATTTTTGCAACGTAATCTTGGATTCACAGTGTATCTGCAAGTTTTAGGAGTGAAAAGATTTGATGAATATTTTTCTTATAACAAGAATAAAACATACCAAAAATTATAAAAACTTAAAACTTTACTACTTAAAAGAAATCTTATATATATGTTTTATTTTTTATAATAATAACACTAGAATCTAAAATTTCTAGAAAAATTAGTTAAAACTAAAAAATACTAAGAAACCAAATTTAAAACTAAATGAAGTGACTAAAAAAAACTAAAATACTAATAACTATAGAAAATTTAAAAAAATAGTAATAACAACGAGAGAAAAAAAAAATAAAAAGACAAAAATGTCAAAATAAAAGAGGTGGTGGGATTCGAACTCAAGCCTCTTCACACATAGGCAACTCCTTATACCCAACTCATTATCAGCTAGGTCATTGCGCTTGTTTGAAATAACATGACATTGGCAGATATATAAGGGCAAATTTTGGGGTATGACAGCTGCCCCTGTTCAATTTTCTTATATCTGAAGATGTAGACTGGCATGCGTGCCTGTCGGAATCTGAAGGTAGAAGAGAATTGAACACTAGAATATCCAGGAATTTGCCCTAGCTGAAGTATGGACTCTTGTCGGGGATGGGTTTGAAGATGCCATCCAGGTGTTTGGAAAAGATGTATGATTGAGATGGGATTAAAGATGCCATCCAATTTGATAGACTTGAGAGTCAGAATACGTCGTACGTTAGATCGTATCTGAAGGATGTACTTAGGATGAATCGTACGTTAGACTGAATCTGTGGTGTCAGAATTAAATGGTTGGGTAGATTGCCAAGAGCTTCAGGATCGAGATTCGGTTGTCGTGATTCCATTATCGTGACTCAGTTGTCATGATTCCATTATCGTGACTCGGTTGTTGTGATTCCATTATCGTGACTCAGTTGTCGTGATTCTATTATCGTGACTCAGTTGTCATGATTCTATCATCGTGACTCAGTTGTCGTGATTCTATTATCGTGACTCAGTTGTCGTGATTCCATTATCGTGACTCAGTTGTCGTGATTCCTTTATCGTGACTCAGTTGTCGTGATTCCATTATCTTGACTCAGTTGTCGTGATTCCATTATCTTGACTCAGTTGTCGTGATTCCATTATCTTGACTCAGTTGTCGTAATTTTTCTGAATGGAGTGTCGTGATTAAGTATGGTTCTTTCTTTTGTGAGCACCATTCGTGGTGGCCTAATTAGGTCTTGGAGAGATGATCGTGTCAGTACCGTTCGTAGTAACTGAATTAGATCATAGATATTGTTTATCTGCTTGTTCTTGTGTCCTGAAAAGTAGAGTTAGTCTTTATGCGATGTTATGATGCATGTATTTTGAGTTTCTCAAAATAAATGAGAAGTTTGCATATGAGGTAATGTATGCAATATATGAACATGTTTATGATATATGATGTCAGAATATGATTTGTCCTTGATTGAGAAAATAAATCTCTGTATCATTGTGATTTTGATATTTGATCTTGTTTTTGAATATGCTCCGCTGGGGGATTTTTGATTTTGCTTACTTGATGTACCCTGATTGGGGATTAGAGATATTAATACACCATGTTGGAGGAGAGCAAAAGTTTTGGAGAACTGGTAGTGTTGAAGGCGTAAACTCTGTTGGGGAGCCATGTCTTTATCGGGACGAGTATGTTTGAAGGTATCCTCTTGAGGAATGCTCTGTGGGGATATGATCTTGTGAGGTCAACTCTGTGGAGAAGCATGGATGCCTTGAACATTGCCCCCAGTATTATAGTAACCACCATTTGATTTAGGACACGCCACTGAGTATTGATCAAGATGTAAAACTGGACTTGCATAGATTTGCCCCTAGTTAGTAGGAACTTTGGAAAGATTCGCCTCGCGAGGACTTTACTATGAGTGACATGCCCCCAGTAATCATAAACTTAGGATGATGCCCCTGATTGTTTTGGCATCCTTGAGAGATTCTCGGAATCTTGACTTGATTGCCCCAGATTGCTTGGGCAACACATGCCATGCCCTTTGTATACGTAGGAGACATTGCTTCTCGGGGTAATCTTGTCTGTCGGGATAACTTTCAGTCATTAGTTGTACCCTGTGCAAATTCTTTCTGTTGCTAACATTTGAAATTATGTAGCAGGATTTGTTTAATAATGAATTCATGAGATGCAATGCATACGTTTGTCTTGAGTTTTTTTGAAAAACATTAAAACAAGAGATGTAAAAGCGTGATATTTGTAAAAACATGCTATTCGTAACAATGTAATGTTTATAAAAACAGGATATCAACTTAACATTTGTAGTAAACCTTAAGGAGTCGGGATACCTTTTTGGTGACAGTATGCTTTCGAACTAACCATGCTTCAGTTAGGACTTTCAAGGGTTGTAACGTGGCTTGGTTCACGGTTTAAGAAACAAAGGATAATGGCTCAAAATTTATTTATACCCATCCCCTTCTTTGTGATATTCTTCAGTCCTAAGCTCAGTTAATTCAATTTATGCATTCAGGTTCCAAGAGACTTTTGGATTTGCGTCTTTGATAATGATGATAGTTCACCAGCACAGAGAACTTTTGAGATGGCAGTCACTTCTTCCTTTTGGTAGTTACAACTTTGTGTTTGTTCGAGAATTTATTGACTTCTCTTTTCTCATCTTCTGATATCCCTAACTTTTGCCTGAACTGTCTATTTTGAGGTTACAGTCAGCGGGATGCCTTGATTTTTGCCTAAATCATCTTTTTGATTTTGACTTAGCAGGCTTTTCTTTGCATATGTGTTTTTTCATTCATTTTTTTTGAAAGATGTTGACTGCTTTGCTTAATGATTGATGAACCATCATTGGCTTTTGATTGACACCTCCAACACTTCTTTGATGTGTGCGGATGAACGCTTGTGATTGAAACCTCTCTTGAAAGGTGTACTGAATGATTCTCTTGAAATAGAATGCACAACCAAATTAATTAAGAACTACCCTGCCCCAGGTTATGAACAAGGGTTTTAATTTGTATGAGAAAGAAAACTTCTACTCCTTAGGCTCAAAGGGGTTGACGAGGGATTAACGTCCTTATATCTCCACTGTTTAGGAATTGAACAAATGCCTGTACATCGTCAGCATAGTCCGCTCAAAAGCATACTGTATGAGGTTGCGGTATCGTTTTCGTCATCCTCTCTTAAAAGGCTTACAGCTTAGCAGGAGTTGAATATCACAAAACACATGCAGAGTAAAGACATAATTTTAAAATGAGTGATAGCGAAATAAATTATTCAAGACAAACATATGCAAGGCACTGATGATGATTATTAAAATAAGATAATGTCTATCATAATTCGAATGTTTAAACAAACAGAATAGAAATTTGCAAATGAAAGTAAAACTAATGATTAAGAGTTTATCCTTCTAGCTATCCACATTATTAGCAGTTACATTAGGAGTCTCAGGAGGGTCAAACTCAACTTCTCCCGCATCGATCATATCTTGGATTTTGTTCCTCAATGTCCAGCAGCTATTCGTATCATGACCAGGACTATCAGAGTGGTATGCACACCTCATGTTAGGATTATAGCTTCGAGCAGAGGTGCTAGGATTCTTAGGGGGATCCTTTAGAGTGATCAACTCTAACTTCAACATGTGTTGTAGTGCTTGAGCCAGTGACATATTGATCTTTGTGAACTGACGCTTAGGCGTGTCTTGCGTGCTTTGACGACTTCTCTGAGATGTCGGTGTGGAGATCAAAACTGCCCCAACAGATTGGTCATGGTTATTATTTGAATCTAACTTCCCACTGAGAGGCTTCTTTGTAATACCTGAGGATGTAGCGGTTTGAATCTTACCACTTCGGATGCCATTCTCAACACGTTCCCCAGTCAGTATAAGCTCAGTGAATCCAGATGACGAACTTCCCAGCAAATGGCTATAGAAAAGGCCAGTCAATGTATTCATAAACATATCTACCATTTCTCTGTCAGCTAAGGAAGGTTTTACTCTTCCAGCTAGATCTCTCCATTTCTGAGCATACTCCTTGAAACTTTCCTTAGGTCCCATAGACATGCTTTGTAGTTGCATGCGAGTTGGTGCGAGATCGGAATTATATTGGTATTGCTTATAGAAAGCAACAACCAAATCTTCCCAAGTATGGATGTTGGTACTTTCCAATTGATAGTACCATTCGAGTTGAGTTCCAGATAAGCTTTCCTGAAAGAAATGGATCCAGAGCCTCTTATCTGCAGTGTGGGGCTGAATTTTTCTTACATAAGACCTCAAGTGCATCTTGGGACAAGAGACTCCATCATACTTAGCAAAGGCGGGATTTTTGAATTTTGGAGGAATAACTACCCCAGGAACGAGTCCTAGTTCTTCAAAATCCAGCCCAGGTACCTTCTGAATTTCCACGCTTCTCAGGCGCTCTTCTAGTAGTCTATACTTCTCATCAGCATAATCCTCATTTTGAGGATACTCATCTTCTTCTTCTTCTTCCTGGCCATCAGAACCTACATGGCTTCCCGGATTGTTCTTGACACTAAGATCATCTCCTTCCTCTTCCTCTTCGTCATCTTTAGGAACTGTTTCTGCAGCCTTCTTGGGACGACCCTTGAATCTTCTTCCCAGGTTGATCACTCCTTTGGGCTTCTTGGTCTTTTTCTCCTTCTTAGCCATAAGGGTTTTCAGCTCGTCTTGCCCCTTGGATAAGTTCAGGATCAGATCTTGAAATTGGGCATTCTGAGCTTGAAGGTCTTTGACTGATTGCTCGAGATTCATGATGCTGAAATAAACAGCGAGGAGGTAAGAAACCTGTGGTGGGATCCTGTGATGCAATGTTATGAATCCAGATGCAATATATTCAAGGATCTCTGGAAATTTAGTTAGCAACGTCAAAAACGATTTGGTCGCTTCTTCGTTTGAAGAACTCTGATTTTTGGATGTTCTTCTATGGGAATCAAGCTCACCATATCCAGTGGGTCATAGCCTCTGATTCGGGGACTTCTGAATTTGAAGGTACATGGCTAGAGGAAAATAAATCCTCTTGCCCCTTGATAGGTATTGGGTCTTTGAATTGGAAGGCATGTGGCTAGAGGAAAATAAATCCTCTTGCCCCTAGATAGGAATTCAGTCCTTGATAAGAGCACCTGAAATTGTGCGCCCTAAATCCCTAAGATCCTTGAAAGGGTTAGTTAAATCATGTTATGCTTATGATGTCATGATGTTATGCGAATGTAGTTCATTAGGCATAGTGTGGGATAGTAAGGACAAACAAGTCCTTTTAACAAAACCTGCAAGGAAACGAAGGTTAGTAGCAAACACAAACACGTCACACAAGCCACATAAGTCACACAAGTCACACAATTTCCTTAGGCTCGGCTTGCATGGAGTTTAGATCATGTGAGGTACCCTTCCCCAAAGGTATTTCTAAGGATAGAGATGATATCAGCAACAGGTTCTACCGAGTTACCCAGAATTGTCAGCCCTCCTAAAGCACCCTCGAACATGATACATACATACCATGCAATGATACTTTGAGAAAGAACCTATCTGAGTTGTAGTATTGGGTAGCGACTATGCTCTCAACATACATCAAGAGTGGTCCCCCCACTACGTTCCTAAAAGTCAAGATGGGTTAAAGGTAACTAAAGGTCCTTAAGCTCCGACTCACCCACAGACATCCGCACGAACCTCCCTCATACAAGAGAAGCATGCAAACACCCATAGAGGCCTAACTTAAGCGTGAACTCTCATATTGACCAATCCTCCACATACATGAAGGAGGTCGTCATGACTATGCCACTTCTTATCTTAGATGTACTTGAATCCGGGTGTAGGATTCATCCTTCAGTTAATTCCCAAAACAGCCCTGCAAAAGTAAAGCAAACAAAGCAAACAATAGAAAACATTTAAGTGATTCCTAAACTTTTAAGGTAACCCCTCTTTTATCGAAATTTGTCCCCAGCAGAGTCGCCAGTTCTGTAACACGGTGAACTGACTTTTTATCGATCGAAATGTCGCGGTTAAGCAAGAGTCGCCACCGACTTTTATTTTATCCAAACTAAATCAGAAAGGCAAAAAGAAGCAGAAAAAAAACCTTTTAAGAAATCTAAGTTCGGGGGGTAATTTATGCAAAGGGAAGGTGTAAGGCACCCTTTGCATCCATGGTTTTCCATGGGCTCTTAATTGCTTTGCTTGCTCGTTTGTTTAGGGAATGTAGATGAAAGAGATAGGGACTTTAGCTCGTAAATGAGCGTTGCCCTTTTGAAAAATTATGAGAAAGAATATAATGAAAGTTTGAGCATTGCAAAGCAATTAGGGGCAATTACCTTAAACTCAGATGATAGGTCTCTTTTTAGCCTTTCAGAATGAAATGGTCTATCCTTGCCATAAGAGGGCAGGAAGCCTTTCGTTTGGAGGTTGAAGGGTCGTCGAAGCATCCTTTGCCATAAGACTGTCCCATGCCATAGAGGGGCAGGTAGTCTAAGGCGAGGATCAGAATAAGCCATTTTTGTTAGGCAACCAGAAGATACCTCAGCCTTTTTCCGTAGGCAACTTCCGAGGGTCGAGGTCATTTGTGTATCGAAGGCAGCATCATTTAGGGACCATGACCTTTAATCAAGGCAACATGGCTGAGGTATCCTCGTATTCGAGGGACGGGCTATTCTGCACAAAATACAAGGCAGCAAGGCAACAGGCAACAAGGCAACAAGGCAACAGAGAGGTTACCCAAAAGCGTGCGTGTGTGCACCAATCACGTGATTATATTCAGATATTTATCTTTTAATTAGTTATTCTAGTTCAATTTAAGGCTTGCACTCCCTAAGATTACTAACCACGCAGTATATAATAACATAAAGCAATAAAGGGGGCGGGAAATTGTAACCAGCGGATCCCTTATCAGGGTTGACACAAGTAATAAAAGGCATAAAAAAAATAGGGTTCAGGGTTACCAATAACGTAGCTTTGGCGATCGACAACCCTGAAAAAGAAGGTAAATAAAAGCTGGGTGAGTGCATTATCGGTTCGGGGGTTTCCTGAAGCATTGACTCTGAACATTTGGGAATTAGCAGGAAGATAATAGGAAGTGAGTGTATGGACAATTCATTGGCATTTAAGAATAAATCCTAGATTAATCTATAAAGCATAAATTAAAAGTAAAATAATATTTAAATAAATAAATAAAATAAAGACTGAAACTTAGCTTTTTGATTGATATAGCGCGTAGTCGGAGAATTTCGAAAAGCAAACCCTGAAAAATGCATAAAGGAAAGATTTCAGTGTAGGGAATGATCGTGGCAAACCCTGATTAGGGCGCAAGTTAACCCTGGTTAATAGAATAAATAAAGTCAATTTAATTAATTTATGGTTTTTAACCTAATTAATTAAATCGGTGAAAATAGAGTTTCGATTAAATATCAACCCTAATATATTTTTATCAATTAATAAAAGTTTATTAAAATTAATTAAATAATTTAAACAAATTAACTTAACTTAACTTAGACAGTTAAAAGTCACATTGTCAATACTAATTAAAATAAATAAATGTTTTATTTATTATGATATTTTTATAAAAGAAAAAAAAAGAATTTAAGAGAGAAAATATTTTTAAGAGAAAGTTTTTTTTTGGAAAACCATATGAATAATGTAAATAATAAAAACAAAATGTTGTATAATTAAAAAAGAAGAAAAAAAGTTAGAAAACTTAACTTTTAATCTGGTGTGGTTGCCAAGTGAGTGTCCATGGTGTGCTTGAGTCCTCACAGGCGTTAGATCTTGGGAGTTGCTGATCAAATGGCTAGAGATGGGAGGCGCATGGTAATCCTTGAAGATGGAGGTGCATGTAATCTGCAGGAGAAATATTTGAAAAAATATTGCAAGGGCCAGGGATCGAACCCTGGACCCTTGTGTGAAGAAGCAAATGCGTTTACCAAACCAACCAGATGCGCTTGCTTGTTTAACATATGCCCTTGTTAAATAATATATGAAAATAAAGACATAAATTCAAACAAAAAAACTTGGAGCCCTCACTGTTCATCTTCGACCTTCGTTCTTTAAAAGAACACAGACTTTTAGCAACGGTTCTTCTTGTGTGGCTATAAACCTGCACGAATCAAACTCAAAAAATAATGCAAATCAATTCCAGATGATGCCTTGGATCAAGGTAAAATCATCTTCCGAATTCAATAGTGCCCTCAATTCGGGCTAATTTTCCTTGAAAAACAACGTTCCCAATTTCTTGAACTCTAACCCTAGCCATGGCACAGTCTCTAATTCGCGACCAAACACAAATTGAATAACACAGACAGCTTCTAAACATCATCACAATTCAGAATATATGTTCATATGCAGTATATGATGAATATATGCGCGGAATCAAATTGAAACAAAGTAAACGCAAACCGTGAGTTTTTCGTGGTGGTTCCGGATGCTAATGGATTCAAGAACGCTTGGGGGACCTTCCTAGACTTGCGATGATCGCTGATGAACGTCCAAAAGTTCCTGAAATATCCTCAAACTCAGAAACCGATTTCAAGTTTTTTTGGAATTTTGTTGGAGCTTTTGTGAGTTTTAACGTGTTCTTCAGGCTGCAGAATCCTTATGAAAATTCCTCCTCCTACATACTTGTGATGGTTATGTTTATATAGTAGCTTGTTTAGGTTAACAAAAAAGGAAAGAATCAATGATTGGAATTATAATTATGATTGGAATTGGAATTGATCTTGGACATTTTTGCAACGTAATCTTGGATTCACAGTGTATCTGCAAGTTTTAGGAGTGAAAAGATTTGATGAATATTTTTCTTATAACAAGAATAAAACATACCAAAAATTATAAAAACTTAAAACTTTACTACTTAAAAGAAATCTTATATATATGTTTTATTTTTTATAATAATAACACTAGAATCTAAAATTTCTAGAAAAATTAGTTAAAACTAAAAAATACTAAGAAACCAAATTTAAAACTAAATGAAGTGACTAAAAAAAACTAAAATACTAATAACTATAGAAAATTTAAAAAAATAGTAATAACAACGAGAGAAAAAAAAAATAAAAAGACAAAAATGTCAAAATAAAAGAGGTGGTGGGATTCGAACTCAAGCCTCTTCACACATAGGCAACTCCTTATACCCAACTCATTATCAGCTAGGTCATTGCGCTTGTTTGAAATAACATGACATTGGCAGATATATAAGGGCAAATTTTGGGGTATGACAACTCTAATACATTGCAATTTCCTTTTCAGGAAATATATATAAAGAGTATGCACAAATCAGCGCTCAGAAGCTTTGACTCAGAAGGTTCAGCATGCAACATTAGAACATGATCTGGCAAGACATCAGAAGATGGTCAAGGCAGAATCAGAACATGGGTCTATGGAAGCATCAGAAGAACTTGAGTTCAGAAGCAGAAGCACTGAAGTTCTCATGGTATCACGCTCAGAAGCACTTCAAGGTCAGAAGACAAGAAGATGCTATGCACCAAGCTGTTTGACTCTGATGATATTCACACGTTGTATACACAAACATCAGATCAGAAGAAAGTACAGGTGGCAGGCTACGCTGACTGACAAAAGGAACGTTGGAAGCTATTAAAGGCAACGTCAGTAGACACAGCGTGAACAAGGCTCGAGGTAGTTGACAAAAGCGTGAAACACTAAATGCAATGCTGTACGGAACACGCAAAGCATTAAATGCTCCCAACGGTCATCTTCTCAAGTGCCTATAAGTATGAAGTTCTGATGAGAAGCAAGGTTAACGATTCTGGCGAATTCTGAATAACTTGCTGAAATGCTGTTCAAATTAAAAGCTCAGAAACTTCATCTTCATCAAAGCTCACTACATTGCTGTTGTAATATATTAGTGAGATTAAGCTTAAACGTTAAGAGAAATATCAGTGTTGTGATTATAGCTTTTCAGAAGCATTTGTAATACTCTTAGAATTGATTACATTAATTTGTAAGTAACTAGAGTGATCAAGTGTTGATCAGGATACTCTAGGAAATCTTAGCTTGTGTCTAAGCAGTTGTAATTAGAGTGATCACGTGGTGGTTAGGATACTCTAAGAAAGTATTAGCTTGTGTCTAAGCATTTGTTCCTAGAGTGATCAGGTTGTGATTAGGATACTCTAGAAGACTTAGTCGTGGGCTAAGTGGAAAACCATTGTGATCTGTTGCGATTAGTGGATTAAATCCTCAGGTGAGGTAAATCACTCCGTGGGGGTGGACTGGAGTAGTTTAGTTAACACCGAACCAGGATAAAAATAACTGTGCAATTTGTTTTTATCATTCAAGTTTTTAGACTACACTTATTCAAACCCCCCCCCCCCTTTCTAAGTGTTTTTCTATCCTTCATAGCAAAATTGAGATATGACACCTTGATTCTCTCTTTCAAATTTATTTTTCAATGACAACTTAAAGCAAACCATATTCAAAGAAATGAAAAAATATGTGTTATTTTTATTATATCACTAAAGGAAAAGTCTAAATGTATCGAATTGTATAAAATTCTATTAAGTCTAAATGTAAGATGACTAAAATTGAGATTTTTTTAGCAATTTATAGCTAGGGAGAAAGTACTGTAAAAAATTCATGTGATCACCTTCCAAACTAGTTGACAATCTCAATTCATGTGATGTTACATTCCTGGGACCCTCCAAAACTATACCCAATGGAAAAATGCAAGTTATTGTGACAAAAAGCTATATCAGAGTTTACATACCATAATAATCCAGATAAAAATAACCAACACCAAAGAAAAGGGACAGACGAAACCAAACAAGCCCAGCCCATGCAATATCCATTTCAACGCAACCACTCGAATTATAATCTATGTTGGATAGACAAAACCACATAGACATGGTAATGTGCATTCAAAAGAAAGAGAAAGAAACACTCTCTTTTAGACTCATATATTGGAAAATAAGAAGAAAAACAAATCAATATTTTTATAGTGTGAAAAGAAAAATAAAAAAATTAGAAAATTATTTTAAAAGTTGTTTAAAAAATAAAGTCCTACTAGCATCAGTTAGGAGAAGAGTGGTGATTTCAACATGAGACTCCGCAAAAAATCGGTACATCACATCATTACCAATTCCATGTTTTACTAGATAATCAACACAAACATTTCCCTTCTAAGAGTATGAAATATTTAAACTCGTCAGTATTTAGAGAGAAACTTTTTAATATTGTAAATAATTGCAGCATAGTGATGTGAAGCATTAATAGTCTCTTAGATAAGCTTGATAGCAAAGTTAAAGTCAAAATAACAGATCATGTCTTTGATGTCAAGTTCTCAGGTAATACATGTAACACCCGAGGCTGAAGAAGGCGAGGGGTGGTTGCACCGCATGTAACACCTGAGGCCAATGGGGCTTGGATGGTCGCCACATTGGAATAAGAGGGATCCTGAGGTCGTGTAGGTATGGGACTGCATGGTTGAAGGAAAAATTATAAGGATTGATGGGTACTACCTATACCAACAAGATGCATCTTCTTTTCAGTAGCCGGTTCCATAAGAACTCCATAGTTAAGCGTGCTTGACTTGGTTTGTGGGGTCACTCGTTCATCCCGAAAGCAGTCTGAGGCATTACAATACACAAACCATGATATATATAGTGCCATTAGCTCAGCATGAAAGATGTTGGAATCACCATTTTATCCATAAAATAGTAAACCTAAGCACCATCGATATTTCGAATTAATCCAACAAAATCCATGATGTCGGGATTACCGAGGCTACTGGCATCAATATTCAAATTCATATTACTTCCTTTATGTGCATTTCACGTGAACGTTCTCATTGGATAAGACATATTATGCTTGAGAAAACAGTTAGCTAACATATAACCATTATTCACTGTGATGAGTTTCAAAGTATAGAAAGATATCACTTCATTCGCAAGACACCGTTTATTCCTAACGCGCGACAACCACCAGCAAGCATCCAAAAAGATAGAGCCGCCATTAATGTCACATCTAATCCAATCATATAAACTATCCTCCTAGGAGAATATTAGGTCAAAGAAACCAATAGATTTTCAAAAGCAAGTAACAGATTCATAGTTTCTCATAGAAATGGACTATGTAAAGTCGTCAAAAGAAATAATTTCACCTTCTCAGGAGCAGGTGTGAGTGCACTTGCATGTTAGATCTTTTGCATGATACTAAAACTAGGAAATTTTTAGCATTTTTGTACATTTAATGGTATCTCTGAGTCATTATGTGCACCTTTGCATTTGGGATCTTAGAATGCATGAACATATTTGGAAAAGGTATCATGCATTAAAAATGAATGTCAATGCATTAAATATCAGTTTTTACATAAAACTCAAGTTTGTATATCGACACGTACGTGGTATTCTTGCACCCCAAAATTTTCCCTCTCATTTTAACCTTAAAGAGGTTTGAATCATACTAATTTGTATACCTCAATAGGTCATGATCATGCATTCATACATAACATTGGACTTCCGAATGCCCAAGAGATTCAAGATCTTGAAATGTGATCTTTTGATCCAAAGAAAATGATATCATACTCAACAAAGGTTGAGGATTGATCATCTATCCATCATGAAATTGCCTTCATCAAGTCACAAGTTCATACACTTCTTCTTCTTCTTCTTTAAGAAGTCATCAAGATAAGAGTTTTATCTAAGCCTCCATGGAAGGTTTATCTGAGCAAAAGGGGGGATGAGGCCTCAATACCCCAGTATACTCCCTTCATATCTCCTCAACAAGCTAGGGTTTCATAATCACTGCATTCAAGATCATTGATTCAAGCTACAAGCAATGCTCATTCAGTTGGCTCCAAATTAGGGTTTTGGTCAAAGTCAACCAAGAGTTGACTTTTTGACCAAAACATGATTTCATAAGTCAAAATATGATATTAGGTGCCATTATGTCCATCATGTGCTATTCAAAAGGTCCCAACGATTGCAAGTTGATTGAAGTCAAGAATTGGTTCAACTGGTCAATATCCATCTGGTACACAAGGACAACAGTTGACTTTTTGAGGAATTTAGTCAACTATGAGCATATCATGTATTTTCCCATCATTATATAAGGATTTATCAATATTTGTCACAAGAAATCAAGAAAGTCAAGAAAATCAATATGAACATTGCTCTTTGATATTCCCTCTATCCATTGATCTCAAGTTTGTGGCAATTGGATGAACACACATCAACATATGATCATTAGAAATGGCTAACTTGAAGTTGTCAACATACCAACAACTTAGAAAATTTTCTCAAGTGTTTCTAGTCAGCTTGGTGTCACAACTTCAAGGGTGATTTACACATCAATTCAAACATTGTTTCAAGACATTTTCAACATCAATATTATTCTCCTCCATGTCCTCTTTGTATTGACACCAAGTGTAGATCAAATGGTGCACCATAGATCAAGATATGTTGACATAAAGGTGGTTGCATGGTCACGAATGGTACATGATTTATCCATTGCATTTTGGTTTCATTTTCCACTTTGGTCGATTCAAAAGGTGCATAATTACTCAGTACATCACATATTGCTCCATATGGCCATACAAAAACCTCAACATGCATGCATTCAAAAAGAAATTACCACAAATAACATGAGAGAGAATTCCTAAAACTTGTGCACTATGTGTTCACAAAGAATCAGCTCAAAACTTTACTCTCCACACCATATCATCTCACACCCTCCATATATATTCAATCTCCTCGCCTGAATCAAAGAACCACGCACCACTTTTCAGCCACACCCTCTCTCTTAACTCTTCATTCTTCTCATTCTCTCAAAACAACTTTGCAAGAAAAATAGTTTCTTAGAGTTTCTAACAAACTCACTACTAGAAAATTCGTTTTTAGTGACCGAATTAGAGACTGAAAAAGCTTAAAAATCGGTCACTAAAACGTTTAGCGACCGATTTAGTGACCATTATTTTTCGGTTGAAAAAGTGCTAGTCGCTAAGCATTTGCGACGAATTTAGTGACCGAAATTTAGAGACCGAATTTGTGACCGAATTCAGTGGCCGATTTTAGTGTTCTTTTTCATAAAATAAAATAAAAAGTTGTGATACCTAGGAATTGAACTTGTGACCTCCACATATTTTAAGAAGAACTTACCACTACACCACTTTACATCTATTGTTATATTTTATATTTAAACATATATACATATATTTTTTTACAAATATATTATATGTTAAAACAATAAAAAATATGAAAATTTTATTAAAAATTAAAAATTGAAAGAGAATTAAAATCTTTAAAAAAATGGAAAGGAAATAATAATATAATAAAAAGGATTAAAAAAAACAAAAAAACAAAACAAAAAATATTAGTGACCGAAAATTTGCTCATGAATATCAAATTTTGGTGGCTAATTTGGTCACTACAGTGACTGAAATTTCGGTCACTAAATTTTGGTCTCTAAATCGGTGGCTGATGTATTTTAGTGACCGATTTGGTGACCTATTAAAATTGGCTCATGAATATTTTATTTCGGTGGCTAATTCGGTCACTATAGTGACCAAAATTTTTTGGTCACTAAATCGGTCACTAAAAACAAATTTTCTAGTAGTGACTCTAACAACATCACTATCACCTTATCATCATCACCTCCATTATCTTGCTTCAAGATCCATGTTATTCATCCATTGAAGAACAAAACATCAAACTTTCAAGCCGTAACTTTTCCCTTCGAAGCTGCCAAGAAAAAATAGTCTACCTTTATCTCCTTACTTCTATTGATATAAATGAAGGTTTATGAAGATTCAGGATAATTTTCTTCCATTTTTCAAGCTAGATTCAATAAGTGGTGGACCTACTCCACTAGGTAATAAGTTCTCTCAAACTTTCAGATCTCCTCATAGATAGTTTTATGGAGTTGTAGGTCATGCACATGCATCTGAATCCATACAGTGAGTAGGCATTGGGTTATATGATGAATATGTCATGTTTCTTGAATGTTCACTTTTGTTTGTTTAGATTCATGTTGGATTTTAGCCAAGATGCAAGCCGTATTTTGGAAATATAAGGTCAGATTTGGAGTCTACGTGCAAAACTGAGTGGGAGAGTATTTCTCTTTTGTATTTCTGGGTGGTTCTTAGCCAGCTCTGGTGACGGTTAATCGGGGAAGAGGACCGGAGCTAGGGTTCTTTCGTATGAGTTTGAGAATTTGAAACATTGACTGCGCGTGGTGCAGTCTGATTGGAGGGAATTTCTTTCCCACCTGCCACTGTGGCTTTTCTTTTTCTTTTTTTACTTATGGTTTAATTGAAATCAAATTGGCTAGTGGGTCTGAAAAGCGTATTGAGCCTAGAAATAACGCTTTCTGCACCACCCATCTGGAGCCCAATAGTGCTCTCAACTGAGACCATGTTCAATCATTTTTACTTTCACACCTCTTGGGCAGATTTTAGGGAAATTGTATTTTCTTCATAACTTTTTCTTGGAAATTCAGTTTTGCATGAATTAAAGAGTGATAAAAAATAATTTTATTTTTCTTTAACATGAGAGAGTAATTCACATGATTTTTACCATTTTTTTTCCAATTACAGTGATATTTTTCCCATAGATTTTCTTGCCATATGTTCATGTTGTGACCTATTTTCTTGGGAGCCTTACTTGAGGCCTCAAGTCAAATGAGTTTGAGTTAATCTCTTAGCCATGTTTAGACACCTCATAGGTGATCTAATGTATGTCAATTTGAGGTCCTTAAGTTCTTACTTGATACTTATTGGAATGGATTTTAAGGACCCGTTCACTACTTGTTTGAAAGTTCATGATTGTTTGTTTGTACCTATATGGAAATGCATTTATGCAATGATGTAGGAACTTTTTATTGACATAGATGATGAGTCTTTGATAGGTCTAAGTGACCTCTAACTTTGATGTTTGGTCATACTCGTTTCCTTGTTCAATGTGAATCTTTTTACCATGCTAGTTGCTAGGTGCTTGTCCTTTCCTTGACCAATACTTGTTGTGTTGATATGAGACACTTGTGGGAATCTTTGGTGATCGATATTAGGCTTGCTAAGAAATTTTAGAAGTCCCTCCTTGTATTTTGTTTGAATCTAGTCATGATGATATTTGTGTCCTCAAATGAACATTCCTTTAAGCATGAAAGGTGTGGAGGTCTCTTGACCTAT
Organism: Vicia villosa; assembly: GCF_029867415.1. Classification (NCBI taxonomy): domain Eukaryota; kingdom Viridiplantae; phylum Streptophyta; class Magnoliopsida; order Fabales; family Fabaceae; genus Vicia; species Vicia villosa. The sequence goes on along the minus strand of NC_081184.1, from coordinate 57,735,645 downwards.
AATTTGAATTGGTGTGTTAATTTAGCATGCTATTATTTGGAAGTCTTGTTCCATAATATCTTTTACATCAAGTGAATCAAGTTAGGAGATAGTTGTTGTTGCAGGTTCAAGGTTTGTACTCAATGCTTGATGTTTGTTTCCTCTAAGTTTGTGCTTATTTGTGAGTCCTAACATGATTTAAATACTTGTCTTGATACTTCCCCAAGCATGTCCCAATTCCTATAAGGCTTTGAAATGCCTTTTGGTGTGCTATTTTCTTGTATACTTGGATAAAAATTGAATACTTGTTTCTTCCCCACTCTTTTGTGATTGTTTGTTGGAGACTAGAAGACCAAATGTCTAAACCTTAAGAGCATGTGTAATGCCCCGATAATTTAATTAATTATTTAATTAAATTATTTCGAATTAATTGTCAAAGTTGTGAGATGTTGGAATATGTGGATATAAGTTACTATATTGATGTTGGTTGATTAGTTGATTAATATTGGTAATATTAGTATAATTATTAGATTATTCTATATGGGCTTATGGAGTGGTTGGTGGTAGTAAAAGGAGAGTATGGATACCAAGCCCAATAAGAGAATAGAAATATATGTTTAAGTGGAACAAGAGGAAATTGGGGAAAAAGGAATTAGAGTTGGCATTTGTGAAAGAAGGAAGAAACAAGAGAGGAGAAAGCTAGGGCATAAAGGGGGAGAACTCCATTGGAGAAGATGAAGCTTTTGCTAAGAATCACCAGGTAAGGGTGGGGTTCTTACTCTCTAAGGGTTTTCATGATGATGAATATCGTAGAGATTAGGCTTCATAATTAAATATCCATGTTTGTGTGAGAATTGTAATCTTGATGTTGTTGATGAATGATTTGTAGAGCATTTGGTGGAATTGATAGAGGTTTATAAGATGGGGTAATGTTGTGTATATGATTGTGTATGATCTCTACTTCTCTCGATTTCATAAGTTTATAAAATGTTAGGGTTTGGTAGATTTCACAAGATTATGTGAATCAAAGCATGTTTGATGATGTTTGTATGTGAACCCATGGTTAGAAACATGTTTAGGAACCTTATATCTGTGCTAAATTGATGTCAATTGATGTTTAAATTGTATGAGGGTTAGTGGTTGTTGTATGAGGTGAATGGGGAATGAAAATGGTGATTTTTGGTTTTTTCAGCATGAGTCGACTCATGGGTCGACCTGATAAAGGCTTGCGTTGACTCGAACAACATCCAATTTTTGATAGATTTTTGTAAAGGCCATAACTTGAGTTTCCGAACTCCGATTAATGCACCATTCAAAGCATTGGAAAGCTAATGCAATGAACTATACCATGATGTAATAAAATGATTCATAGGATATACTCTCCTATTATTTTTATTAGGATTAAGTGATGAACTATGTAGTGTTAACATATGAAGTATGTTCTTTGCTATGAATTGACATAACCATGTTGTGGTATAACTTGATGTATGTTTTTCTTATGATGATACAATGCTATTGAGATGATGATATGTACTTTCCTTATGATGAGATAATGATGTATTGTGATGAAATAATAAATATGCTTTCATTAAGAAGTTGAATTAATTGTGCCATGTTGTTACTTGACTTGTGTGCTACAATGTTGATAAGTTATATGTTGTTGAATTTGTTGTTGTTGTTGTTGTTGTAGACCCTATGGTCAATGTTGATAAGTTATATTGTGTTAACCATCTAAAAAAAGTTTTACTAATAAGATAATAGTATTATGAAAATTAGGTATTGTGTTGATAGTGACCCGTGAAATAAAAGGTTAATTGTTTGCAAGGCTATTTGGTATTATTTAATTTGATAAAATAAAATTTTAATTTTATTAAAATTAAAAAAATATTAATTAGCATTTTTTAGTGATATTAAACAAATAGAATTGATATGATTTGATAAAAATTAAATAAATAAAAAAATATATATTTTTGATTAATGCTAAATTACACAAAAATGCAACAGGCATTTATTTCAATTTAGTGTTAGATCGGGAGGAGACTGAAACCACTTGATGTCATAACTGATCTCAAACCGGACTAAACCGGTGGTGATAAAAAAAAAGTATAAACAATTGATACTGCCATTTACATTCAACTCACTTAGCATTTTTTTTTTTTTAAAGTAGAAGAAAGACATGTAAAAACGTGTGAAATAGTCCAAGTATAACATTCAGCATATGAGAAAAATAATTAACAAAAATTAGAGGAGGTTGAGACAATAGTAATAGAGAAGTGAAAACAGTAATTGTTTAAAATAAAACAATAAGTGTAAACTATATTTCCTGCAAAAGTAAAAGAAAAGAGATTTAACCAACTATGGCTTAATCAACTCTGTTGTTGTTAGTTTCTTACTCTTCTAGAAACATATATCAAAAATACAATACTTGTATAAATGTGATATTGGTGTATATGGATGTAACTATTTATGTTTATTTTTTAAAACTGTGTTAATTGAAATTTGAAAATTTATTATATTCCAAATGAGTCAAGCTTACTACAAGAATGGCTTATTTCATTTATATATACAAAAGTAACAACATTACAGATAAAATATTTTGAGCTAAAATACGATACATCTATATTTCGTAAATTCTTATATACTGACTTATTATTAAATTTCTCTATAGTTGCTTCTTTTGTTGGAGGCAATAGAAATCCTCTGATCCTGAAGCATGTTCAAATTGGGAGCCAACAATCGCGTGTAACGATCAAAATACAAAAGCTGCTTCAGGAGAAGCGCAAATTCTCGAGGAAACTTTAATCCATAAGATTCACTAACTCGAACCTGTGGAGTACAACGATGGCATAAGTACTATATAATAGTTAGCCTTCATCAAATAATACAGTTAGCACAATTAAAATATTTTACCACATCAAGAAATAGTGCATTCATCTGCCTCTCATCGACAACTACATTAGCAGAGAAGCAGCTAGATTTCTGGCTGGCTGCTCCACTTCTAGCTGCTACAACGACTTCAGTGTCCAACTCCTGCACTTGAATAGCAGGCACAAATTAAGAATGTAAAAATGCTCTTCAAATTAGCAGACATGTAAACATTGACCTACGTAGTCGCTGTCATGCATAAGAAATTGACAAGTGAGTTTATGTGTGATAGATACAGTTCACATGCCTTAATAGATGAGAACACTTTCTCTAAATCTCTGGAAAAGGCATTAGCATTAACATCTTGCCTGTAGCATACATTTGAATTAAGGAAGATGCCATTTAGTCATAATCTTCAATGGCAATTGATCCTAAGAAGATTTCCATAGCAACCCATGTTTTGAGAGTTATACGACTAACAATTCCTATAGATTGAATTTTATTTTTAGAATATAGGTAGTAAATAAATATACACAATATCTATATATATATACACACACACACACACACAAACACACACACACACACTAAAACATCAGAGTATTGTAAAATGTGTGGTGATTTAGAAGAGAAAAGGCATAGTTTGTAAAAGAACAGGAAATAACAATGATTAGAGTTTGCAAAGATGATAAATTCCAAATAAAATGTATAATCAACTCTAAAACCTTGGCAAGTTAATAGATGACTAAAGCACGACAAAACAATACAACACAAGTATGACCAACTGTAAAATGGTATAGTTCATAACTAAATGTAAGTACCACTATTAATGGTCTAATTCAATTTTAGCTATATTGGTTAGCTTTCATCCATAATTCTCTTAGGTTAAGGTACAAACTTTGACAGAAGTCTGTACTTTCCTGTCCATAAAACCTGTCTCTCATTTGATTTCGATAGATACTTTATGCAGGCTAATATGGATAAAATAGTAGATATCAAGGCTGTAAAACTACATTGTTCTAACTTTACAAAAAAGTACAATTTTTGTTCTTGATATGCATTGGGACTCTATATGTCATTGGAAAAAGAGTAATGGAAGACATGCTATGATATTGACATGATACTTGTTCCTGATATGCATTGGGACTCTATATGTCATTGGGAAAAGAGTAATGAAAGACATGCTATGATATTGACATGATACTGTATCACATAGATTACCTAGCTAATAACTCATGGTAGGGAGACTTTGTACTAATTTTGTGCATCAAAACTATGTTGCTAGTGCAAATTCTCACAACCTCAGGTAGCTGGTTAAAACAAAAAAGAGTCAAGCATAAAAGAGAGAACAAATAGGCCCTTATCACATTACTACACCTAACAAAATTATAAAAATAAAAATAACAAAGGCATCAAATACAAAGATCATAAATGAAGACAATGACTAATTTATGAGATGAGGACGACGATTCTAATTAATTTATGAGATGAGGACGACGACTCTAATAGTGCGGCTCGACATACTGCCATGAATTCAACAAAAACAAAAACATATATAATAAGATAAGAGTGTATAAATTACTTAGTATTGTGGCCTTAAGACTATTACTGTTTAACTAAATTATCACCTAAAAAAGCATTCAAAATCACAAGCCAACTTCAAAAAAACGTTATAACAACAGTAAACTATGAAAATACCACAACCGAAATTGAATTTTTCCTGATGCAACATCCAACACAAGAAACTAAGAAAATACCAACCCAACTTAGCAAAAACTTCAAATTCTCCCTGGACAATTACTCTGCCATTCATGTAAAGCTACAAATAAACCCAACTAACAAAAAACAAAAAACTCCATATGTTAGGCACAAATGTAGACAATGATCATCCTTCCTTACAAAATCCAAACACCCACAACAGTTTTTAAGAGTATTATAAATTTCACCTTTACTATGAGGAATTAGTCATACAATAGGAATGGAAGAATCAATGAAAAGATCCCTTTGAAACCCAAAATGCCCTAAATTTTCACACCACAGTCAACAATGGAAAAAAAAATGAACAATAAAATCTTAATCTCAATTATTTGTGATAACAGATTCTTTTGGTTTGTAATCAATACAAACGATGGTGAAGTGTTTCAATTTGTGGAAAATAAGGAAAAAATAAGCAAAACAATAGAGCAAAGAAAATTTGATATTCAATGAAAAGAGAAACAAAATTTCAGACAATAGTTACGTCTCGACAACTATCAACGATTTCAATTTGACTTACATGTCGTGAATAGAAAGAACGGAAACAAACTATAGAAATCCACCTTGAAAAGTCTTCTTCAATGCATTTTTGTGCTTGTAAATGTTGGTTTCATGTGCTAATTAAATCCATGTCCTTACCCTAGAAGTGGATGGTTGTCAAGCTTGTTGATGTAGTGCATGTCTTTTTTTCTTGTGAATCTCTTGCATGTTTGAACCTTGAATAAGGTGTTTATTATTGAGTTTTCTACTGCCTTTGAAAGATGTTACCCCTGTGTAGCTTGTGCTTTGCTTGTTTATCAAGTTTTGTGTATCTTGGCATGTTTAAAACTTGTTTCCTTCATGACTTGTTGAATTTTTTTTAGCATAAGGCCTTAAACCTTGAGGCATGACCCTTAGGAGCTTGAACCTTAAGTTGTGTATACACTTGAGTGAGTGCATATCTTGATGCCATGTTAGTCTTCGGAATGTTTAACCTTGAAGCATGCTGAGATTGTCACCCAATTGCTTAACCTTTGTTGTACATGTTCATTGATTTGAAAGATGTTGACATACTAATTGCCTTGAGCTTACTTGTAGCTAAACACGATACTCATTCATTTCTTGATACTTTTTCATTGACTTTGATACTTGTTAATTCCTTGATACTTGTTCATTGACCTTGATACTTGTTCATTAACTTTGATACTTGATCACTCTTTGCTACATGTTCATAATACTTTGGTACTTGTCCATAAAGTTGAATACTTGTTCCTTCCTTGTTGAATACATGTCCATCCCTTGTTAAATACTTATTATGTACTTGCTCAATTGCTTTGGTACTTGTCCATGGTCCTTTGAATACTTATACACACCTTGAATGTGCAACACCTTCTAAAGCCCAAGAATTAATATAACAAAATTTTAGAGTAAACATGTATCAAGGATGTTACAACTCGTCATATAAAATCCAAAACCACGTATGTCATGCATAATCACGAGGAAACACGGTAATCTAATTCTTTTACCAAACATGTTAACACATCGGAAATTAATTCAAAAGTTGAATAATATAACAAAACCATAGGTTATCACCTCCAACAGATTACCACATCAGAACCAAAACAATTTATTCAACAACTAGAATCAAGAGTTAACAAACAACTCTGAAATAAACAAGCGTTCCCTCCCCAGTGTTACAAGACCATAGCATGACACCGACACAAAGAACTAACAAAAATAACTCTACGTGTATCCTCACCAAGCACAAGCTGCTACTTTTAATCTGAAAATAATCAACAATAAGGGTGAATCTCATTGATCCGCTGTCGCACACAGGTCAAAAACGAGTTATTTTGAAAAGACCGTAAATAGCGACAAGTGACTTGAATATCGTTCTCAAAGATTCTTGTTTATTATCAACTAATCAAAATCGATGGGGGGGGGGTTTGGTTTAGGATTGCATTAATAAAGAAATTGCAATTAAGTGATTCTGAAAAGTGATTATAAAATAAGTTGTTCTACTATTCAGGTTCTCCACTTATCATTGGTAATCATAAATCTAATCCCTAAGAGAATTATATCCCCCAATTCGATTACAACAATAATAAACAAGCGAAATTGATACTCTACGGTTTATATTCCTATTACCCGAATAAAGAAAGCGGATTCAACACTCATGAATTAAGCAAACATGATTTGACATACGCAAGTTAACGATAAAGCAACGCTAAATCGCGAAACTGATCAAGGAACATAAAGCAATCAAATTAAATCAATAATATTATGTATGAATTGAATTAAGCATGCAACACATATAGAAGATTATTGAAAGGGAAAAAAATTGGGATTAAAAATTATAAAACCTTAAAGATTCGGTGGAACATGAACAGTAGATCAACCCTTGGACTTAGTTCTCCATGAGTTCTTCAAAACATCCAAGAAGTTCGTGAATAGTGATAAGGTGAATAGTGTCTTTGACTGCAGGGATATTAGGGAAAAACAAGACAACTAGTTTACAATCCAACTGGGTCAAAACATAACCCGGCCCAATACAAATGACCCAAAACTAAATAAAAAAAACTATTGCTGCAACTTCAAACACAATTCTGGAAAATATGCATTCCAAATCTAAATTCGACTCTAACACGATAATTGTAGCTCTTTCTCTTAGCTTTCTGACGATTACTAGAACACGTCGATCGGATAATTAAAGCTCCAGTTATGATCGTTTCCGTGCAGACTGCTAAAGCTGAAAATAAAGTGCAAAAATTAAATAAGTAAAAATAATTTACATTATAAAAACTCATTAAAAGGGAAAAATAACCAAACTAAAACTTGAAAATGTAAAAGTAAAAATATAGAGAAATGTGCATCCAAATGCACTGGTCAAATTCCCCCACACTTGAACTTTTGCACTCCGAGAAAAATTAAAAATTCAAGACAAAGAAACTCCAAAACAAAAATGAAACAGAGCATGCAAACTCAAAAGTTATCCGGACACAAGATGCAAACACACTTCTAAGTTTAAACTTCAAGACATGACATTAGTGAGAAATTCAACCGTGACATTCAAAGTAAGTATGAAAAACATATTACCAAAAAGTGCATCAAAAGTATCAAGATCCTCACAAGATAAACTGTTTCCACTCAACTCTCAAGTATTTAGGTTACTGTATACACTCAAAGCACATCCTGAAAGTTAGTACTACCATAAACTTGAAAAGACTCTAACATTCACCATTGAAATACATTGCACACAAAAGATCAAAAGGACTTTTATTATTTTTTTAGCTTGGCCAAGGTCAGGGTGAGATATATCCTAAGGGGTACTAAGTTAAAATTTAAAGAGTTAAAAGAGGATTGAAGAAATTGCGGGAGTTGAACTATAAAAAATCTCAAATGGAAGTTCTATTGAACAACAAACTTATAACTTAATTCTCTTCTCTTTTTTTCAAAAGGAGTAAGATTGACAACCTTCTCTATATTCTTTTTTTCTTTTTTTCTTTTAAATCTTTTTCTTTTTTCCTTTTCCTTTCTTTTTTTTTTTATCTACCAACATCATAACAACATCATCATAAGCATAATGTTCAACCCCACACAACTCTCATACAAGACTCTTCTAACCCCTTGAATAGGGTGAAACATTGTTTTTCACTTTCCGGCTTGTAATGAGTTTTAAACACAAAAAAGGATAATAGGATCAAAAGGGGTTTCCAAAAAAAGGGATAATATTGTTAAGGTTGGCTTTTTGGCTAACTGGTTAAAAATAAAACAAAACAACATGCCTTTATCATTTTAGTGTGCACAAGTAAACAAAAAGTTTCAACAAGAGTCAATTCAAGTTCTAGAGACTAACAAACATGAGTGAAATCACACAAGAAAGAAAAGATGGATTTTTTTATGTGTTAACCATTATTAGGCTCGAAATCTCACAAGGGTTAGTGATCTATCACTAGTGATGTACAATTTAGATCTTAGTTAAACAAATATACCAAGAATGCACAAAAAGAGTAAATCCCATCACACCACAAGTCTTTCGACCAAGAACAGAGAGAATATTCACAGATGTAGTAAAATAACTAACAAGAAAGCATGCAAATTCCATATTTTTTTATTCAAGAAAACAAACAAAAAACAAAAGTAAAAACAAAAGGAAAAGAAGAAACAAAAGGTTCTCTCCCCCACACTTAAGACATACATTGTCCTCAATGAAAAGAAATCAATTATAAATTAAGAGTGAGAGAAAGAAAAGAACACACCCGAATAGTCAAGGAGGATAACTGATCACATAAGCAGTATTTCCTAAAGATAGATCTTCTACATTCTCTTCTTCCAAAGTGGGCCTCTCATGGAGTAGCTTTGAGTAATGTCCATTGAACTTGAAATTTTTATTAGTGCCTTCGCCTTTTATTCCAAGATCAAAGAAGAATCTTCGATAAATAAAAGTGTTGAATGGGCATGTGATCTTCTTTTCCACAACATCTTCAAAAAGATTGAGGAGCTGCCTCACTATTTTTGTTTCATCTTCCCCTTCAATTGAGACCCTATGCAAAATCATAGATGGGCTAATATCGAGAATTTCGATCAAAGTCCACCCAATCACCTTCTTATGCTTCTTCAAAACCTGCAATGGCTTATTTTCTTGATCAAAATCAAGGTTAGAAGAAATTATAACCAATAGCTTTTCATTCATCTCTAAATAAGCATATTTAAGATTTTTAGGAATTGGTTTCAACTCTTGGGAATATGGTTGTTCGATGGATGATTTTTTTCCGGAAGTCGGGGTGTCGAGAGCTTCATCTTCATGAACAAATTCATTTTCAACCTCATCTGCAGTAAGAATATCAAGTTGCAAGGCAGTCTCAATTTCAACACAAATAGAGCAAATTCTAATGTCAGTACAAACATCATAAGAGTAAACATCATCAAAACCAGACAATGATGGAAAATCATCTGCAAACAAATCAATACAAGTATCATCAACAGTTTTAGAAAGAAACTCTATTCGAAAAATAGATTGCTCTTCCAAGGGTTGTTGGTTTGATCCTTGAGCTTGCTGCATGACATTCATCAAAGTGGCAAGTTGTCCAATTTGTGTTTGCAAAGTCAGAAAAGTAGAATCTATTTGTTGTTGATACTAGAGATTATTTGCAACCATTTGTTTGACAATATCCTCTAGTGAAGGTTCGGAAGGTGCAAAGCACACAACCTGAAATTCATTCAGATGCTGATGCGGATCCTCACCTGGAAAACCATTAAACCTAGGCAACAAATGTATTAAACCATATTTCAATTCAAAAGGTGCATCAGATGCAGGATAATCAATACATAAACCATTATAGTTCACATCAGGGACAACTAACTGCCTCAAAGTTCTTTGTTCAGTCATGTCATCAACAAACACAGAAATACCAACTATGTCCCAAACAGGAAGAAACAAATAGAAAGAAGAAAAACGATTAAAATAAATTCAGAAAAATACAAAAACACAAAATTTAATCTACTGAAGTAAAATAAGAATTTTGAGATTTTTTTTGGATTTTTTTGAATTTGTAAAAACAGTAAAAAATTAATTAAAAATAGAAAAAAGAGGAATTTGGAAATTTGAGGTCGAATTCCCTTACTCTTCTAGTAGGCAAAACAAGTTTTAAAATCGAACATAATTTTTCTCCCAGTAGGCAAAACAAGCTTTTCATTTCGTTGAATATTGATCGCATGATTTTTTTGCTCCAAGTAGGCAAAACAAGTTTTAAAATCGAACATAATTTTTCCAAAAACCGATTTTTTTACTCTAAACGCGAATTGGCCAAAACCGTGAGGAAGCTACGGCCTAAACGCGAGAACACTATATCTATGACTCTAATATCAGTTAATAACGATAAGAATCCCCGGCAACGGACCAATTTGATCAGCTGTCGCACACAGATAAAAAACGAGTTATTTTGAAAAGACCGTAAATAGCGACAAATGACTCGAATATCGTTCTCAAAGATTATTGTTTATTATCAACTAATCAGAATCGATGGGGGGTTTGGTTTAGGATTGTATTAATAAAGAAATTGCAATTAAGTGATTCTGAATAGTGATTATAAAACAAGTTGTTCTACTATTTAGGTTCCCCATTTATCATTGGTAATCATAAATCTAATCCCTAAGAGAATTCTATTCCCTATTCGATTACAGCAACAATAAACAAGTGAAATTGGTACTCTACGGTTTATATTCCTATTACCCGAATAAAGCAAATGGATTCAGCACTCATGATTTAAGCAAACATGATTTGACATACGCAAGTTAACGATAAAGCAACGGTAAATCGCGAAACAGATCAAGGAATATAAACCAATCGAATTAAATCAATAATATTATGTATGAATTGAATTAAGCATGCAACACATATAGAAGATTATTGAAAGGGAAAGGAATTGGGATTAAAAATTATAAAACCTCAAAGATTCGGTGGAACATGAACAATAGATCAACCCTTGGACTTAGTTCTCCATGAGTTTTTCAAAACGTCCAAGAAATTCATGAATTGTGATAAGGAAAATAGTGTCTTCGGCTGCTGGGGTATTAGGGAAAAACAAGACAACCAGTTTGCAATCCAACTGGGTTAAAACATAACCCAGCCCAATACCAATGACCCAAAACTAAATAAAAAAACTATTGCTGCAACTTCAAACGAAATTCTAGAGAATATGCATTCCGAATCTAACTTCGACTCCAACACGAGAATTGTAGCTCTTTCTCTTAGCTTTCCGACGATTACTAGAACTAGTCGATCAGATAATTAGAGCTCCAGTTTTGATTGTTTCCGTGCAGACTGCTAAAGCTGAAAATAAAGTGCCAAAATTAAATAAGTAAAAATAATTTACATTATAAAAACACATTAAATGGGAAAAATAACCAAACAAAAACTTGAAAACGTAAAAGTAAAAATATAGAGAAATGTGCATCAAAATGCACTGATCACTCATTCACAATTAACAAATGTTATCAGCTTGTAAATAATAAAACATCAACAGTATATTATTCACCCAATCACAAATATATTCAGATTATATCAAAATTCATCAACTACAACAGTTACTCAATCACTACACATCACAACATTGGAAATTCTTCCATTCATGTTATAATGATTCACACAACCTAATGCAATGCAATTACATGCATGTGGTACCAATCATGGGATTCACGCATCTCACCGATCCACCATCATCAAGGATACGACTACTTCCACTGACTAATTCCACACAATGGGGATTAGCCACCGCTGATCCAACACCACCAGGGTCAACCACATTTATGATTATGTATGTATGCATTACCTTTAGCATGCTAATCATCACATCAATTATATGAATAACATTATCATAATTAATTCACCAATGTAACACCACATAGTGCATTCAACATAACACCATTCATCAATTAATCATGTATTAAGTACATCACACCAACACAACATCAATATAGTACTCATATGACCACAATACCAATGCATAACACATCCCTCACATATGTATACGAGTACAATTCACCCCTGTAAAAATACCGGTTTTTAAATAAAATTGAGCTACTGATCTTCCATTGGTTTAATTATGTAGAGAATGAAATTATCTATTCAACGCACAAAATGGCGCCCAAAACAGATTTTTGATTTGAAAATTATAAGTTTTAGAAATTAAATAATTTTTTTTCCAAAATCCTACAGCGTAACCGGTTACAGAGTGTAATACGGTGAACTGACTTTTATATCAAAATGTCGCGGTTAAGCATGAGTCGCCACCGACTTTTATTTTATCCAAATATTCAGAAAGGCTAAAAGAACAGGAAAAAACCTTTTTAAAGAAAATTGAGTTCGGGGGGTAATTATGCAAAGGGAAGGTGTAAGGCACCCTTCGCATCCATGGTTTTCCATGGGCTCTTAATTGCTTTGCTCTTTAGTTTTGAAGTCAAAAGTTTCAGAAAATGTAGAAAAAGAATATGGACATTAGCTCGTAAATGAGCGTCGCCATTTTTGAAGGTTTATAAGAAAGAATATGAAAAATATTTTTAGAGCAAGGCAAAGCAATTAAGGGTAATTACCATAATAAAGTAGAAAATATTTCTTTTAGCCTTTCAGGGTGAAAGGATCTATCCAAGCCATAAGAGGGCATGAAGCCTTTCATTTGGAGGTTGAAGGGTCATTGAGAGTTCATTCGCCATAAGACTGTCCCACGCCATAGGGAGGCAGGTAGTCTAAGGGAAGAACCAGAATAGCCTTTTCGTAGGCGGCCATAGGATACCTCAGCCTTTTCGTAGGCAACTTCCGAGGGTCGAGATCATGTTTAGTGTATCGAAGGCAGCATCATTAGGGACCCATGTTCTTAATCGAGGCAACATGGCTGAGGTATCCTCGTATTCAAGGGACTGGCTATTCTGCAAAAAACACAAGGCAACCGGCAACAAGGCAACAGGCAACAGAGAGGTTACCCCAAAAAGTGTGCGTGTGTGCACCAATCACGTGATTATTCAGAAAATTATCTTATAATAGTTAAGTGATTCTAATTTAATTCAGGGTTGCACTCCCTAAAGTTACTAACCACAACAATTGATAAACAAATATAATTAAAGCAAACACGGGGAAGGGGAAAATGAAACCAGCGGAGGAAAGGGGAATTGAAACCAGCGGGATAATAATATTATAGATCTAACACAAGTAATAATCAAGACCAGGGTTTAGGGTTACCGATACTCGAAGCTTTGGCAATTGGCAAACCCTGAAAAAAGTGAAAAAAAATAGAAAGCAAAATAGGGTGAGTGCATAATCAGTTCGGAGGCAAACCTTGCTAACCCTAAAAATAAAAAGGTAAAGAAATTTAAAATAAATAAATAAATAGGCACTTAGCTTTGAATTTGAACTGATATGGTTGGCGGTCGGAGGAAGCCTCGGGGTTGACCCTGAAAATATATGGCAAAAGCAAGGGCAGAAGAAGGTATGAGTGTATGCACAATTCAAAAAAAGGTTAAAGGGTAAACCCTACAAATAAAAGGAAATAAAATAGACTTTGAAATTTAAGTTGAATACTTACCTTCGGTTTTTGAAGGCGCGTAGTCGGAAAATGTCTGATAATAACCCTAAAAAGAAAATACGCAAAGAAATATTTTTTCAGTGTATGCGTGATCTTTATAAACCCTGATTAGGGTATGAATTAAATATGACTAAAATTATATGAAATCGAATTAATTATTGGTCTTCGACCTAATTAATTAAATTGGCAAAATAAAGTTTTGGATTAAATAGTCTAACCCTAATATGTGTTTTAATCAATTAATAAAAGTATTTAACCTAATTTAAACAATTAAATCAATCAAAAAGAAATTATTTAAATCAAACAAGAATTACTATTATTAATTAAATCAAATTAAATAAATATTTTCAAAATAATTGTTTTTATGAGTTTTTGTGAAAATAGATGAGTTATTAGCATAATAAGAACAATAAATAAAAAATTTATAATAGAAATAAAAAGGAGAAGAAAGAAAAATAAAACAATTGTATAACTAAATAAAATAAAGAAAAAAAATTAAATGCTTAGCTTATGATTCTGTGTGGTGAGCAGAGAGAGGTCCATGGTAGACCTTCGCTCTTGTATACGTTGGATCGAATTGTGCAGTAATTTGATGGTTGGAATTGAGGGTCCACCATGTGCATCGGTTGGCGAGGAACACTGGATTCGCCATGGTATAATTTGTAAAAATAAACAACATTGCCTGGGAATCGAACCCAGGCACTTCAGCTTGATCAGAATACCACTTGTCGTCCCTGCTGTCTTCGTTGCTTGATATATATACGCATCACATATGTTATAAAGAAAACAAATTAAAAAAATTGAATAAAAGGAGTTTCGCGCCCAGGCCCCTTCATCTTCTTCGTGGAACCGATTTTGGCTGCTACAGGACTTCTACTACTCTGCTACGATTACAATCATAGCTAATACCTGCAATACTCGAAAATCAGCAATACGCAAATATAAATCTGAGGGGAGACCACAGGTTCGACCGAAATCGTCTTTTGAACGTGATAGAGCCATTGATTTTGACCAATTTCATCTCTGAACAGCCACCCCCAATTCGTGACCTCATGAACCCTAATCATGGCGTAATACGATCCCTGCCTCGAAACTTAAATCAAAGCATCCAGAAAGTTTGCAAATATGATCATGAATATGATTGTGCAGTTAGATCACATTTATATCTTACAAAACATAGAAATCAAAATTGTAAAAAGAGAGCAAACCGAGTTCGTATTTTTCCGAATTCAGGATGATCTGATTGCTTATGAATGCCTGTAATGGATCAGAGGAGCATGAGGAAGCTATTGGAATGCTTGGGATGGCTTGAATTGAGCTGCAATATGGAAACCGAATTTTGAATTTTCTTGGAATTTTGAGAGCAAGGTACGAGTTCTTGAGGCTGCACACCCAATCCTTATGAATTTTCGTCCCCCCTTTTCAGAATAGATCCAAGTACTTATAAGGTTTGGATTAGGTCACTAAAAATGCTCCAAATCTCCACAAATTATTTGATTGGAATTTGATTTGAATCCTTCTAAAATTAGCTCAATTTTGATCATATCTCTCCAATCTCTCCTTCCATGATTTTGGTTCATATAATTGATATATTGAATAATTGAAACTGAATATAAAATCAAATCTTTGATTTAGAACAATTTATTTTGCATTTTAATTAATTTATTAATATTTAATTGAATAAATCTTCAAGTAAATAAAAATAAATATCATAAAATAAAATAACTGGTCTAAGAGTCTTCATATGGCCCATGGACACGTTGTAACTTCATATCTTAAGCCCAGTGGTTCAAAAAATCAAAATTCACCACTTTGCACTAAGTGTATTTTCTTGAATATTGTCCAACTTCAACAAGTCGTAACTCTCTCAATTTTTATTGTATGAGAATGTTCTAGGACTTCTTGGAAACCTTAAAGAGTCCTCTAACCAGTGTTTTTGGTCTCATGTCAAAATAATTTTCTATGCTCCTTGTATGTCCTTTTGAAAAAAGTGACTTTTTGTTGACTTTTGAAAATGACCTGTAATGTTTTGGCTCATATCTCCCAAATGGTGCATTTCTGGCCTTGGCTTGTGAGAGACAAAATTGTAGAGAATTCAATTTCCTTCAAATTGAGCTTTGGATGGGGAATTTTTGATGTTCCATGTGGGAGTTATGGCTGGTCAAAGTTCAGTTGACTTTCTCCTATGAAAACCCTAATTTAGAAACTTTTTGAATTGTTGATTTTTGATCTTTCCTTGATGAACCATGATCAATTCTTGATCAAATGGTGAATGATACTTCAATATGAGGATCTTGACAAAAAATTAAGAGTTTTGACTTTACTTTGACCACAGTTGACTTTTAGGTTAACCTAGTCGACTGATGACTCTCTAAACAATTGAGTGACCAATCTTTTGTATTGAGCCCTGAATTTTGTTATGGAGATAGTGTGGAGTATCATAGACCATAGGAGATGCCTTGGAGCCTTCCCTAGTTCTTTAACCTTGTTTAGGAGAGGGTGTCTTTGAACATTGTGCCTTGATTTTGAATTTGAACAGGAGAAATGGTATGGGCAAATTTTGGGGTATGACACAGAGAATAGCGTAACCGGTTACGTCCACGTAAAAACCAATTTTTTTAGCAAAACTCCCCGTGTAACCGGTTACGGGGAATAGCATAACCGGTTACGAATGACGTAACCTTCTCGCTATTATTTTCCACCCTTACGTAATCGGTTACGGTATGAGCGTAACCGGTTACGAAAATGCAACATGCTCAAATTCTTCAGAAAACTTCAGTGTAATTGGTTACAAGCACAGCGTAACCGGTTACAGCCATGCTGTAACAGAAAATCCACCTTTTTGACAGCATTTCAGTCCCTCCACACAGTTCAATTCATACCAGTCCGATTATAACATCACAACAGAGAGATTTTCAGGGATTTCCCACCAATTATCAATGCAATAATTCTATTCCACATTTCCAATCATCCACAAACATTCAATCCACATGAAATTTATGCATTTAAGCCCTAACTCTACAACTCCCAAACCTAACATATATTTCTATTGAATAAAATAGCATACAATTTCAATCCTATCATCTACAACCCAATAATAGATGGTAATCGGAAGAGTCCTCACTTACCTTAGCCAATTTCTTGAGATCTCTCTTCCTTGTTGACTCTTCTCCTCCTCTGCTCTTTACGTGTTCAGCTTCTCCTAATTGCTCTTGTGCTTCTATTTTACCCAAACTCTTGTTTTATGAAAAACATAACATAACTTTAGTAAGGCCTCAATTTAACACCCCCCCTTTACTAACCACAACACTGACCCATTAACTTATTATTCCATAATTTTCTTCTTTAATCCAATTTAAAATACTAAATTTATAAATGATTAATTTAAATTCTTATTAAGTTAATAAATAGAAAATATGGGGTGTTACATAATGCATGTTCAACCTTAAGGTTGCTTGATCCTAAATCTTTATATGTCCACCTTGCTTGTTGGTGTGACTTGTTACCTATTGCATGCTTAGGTGTGGTCTAATGCATACTTATACTTTTCACTGTGTGACTTGACACTTATTTGACTATGCTTGTTAGGTACTCCTAGATACTTAATTCATGTTTAAGTACCAACATACTTGCTTATTGTATGTTACCTTGCTTGTTGGTTTAATTTCATGATTACATGTTTGTCTTGATAACATGTTTACCTTGCTTATTGGTGTGATATCACCAACATACTTGCTTGTTGTATGTTTACCTTGCTTGTTGGTTTAATGTCATGATTACATGCTTGTCCTGATAACATGTTTACCTTGCTTGTTGATTTGATATCGCCATAATATACTTGCTTGTTGTATGTTTATCTTGCATGTTGTTATGATATCTTTGATCAAATGTTTTTCTTGATAACATGTTTACCTTACTTGTTGGTATGAGATATTAGAATGCATGTGAAAATTCTAGTAACTCACGCTGGATGTCTTACTGGATGTTATGACATCCACAAATACACTACACAAAACGTTAAAACAGAAATGCATAAACACAATAAAGAACACACATAATTGTTTACCCAGTTCGGTTCAAACAACCTACTCTGGGGGATACCAAGCCAGGGAGGGAATCCAATATAAGCATAATTAATTCAGAGTTAAACTCCCCCGTTTACAACTCCTCACTTAAAACCTACCCAATGTAATTCTAATCTATTCCTAGACCTGAGTATCTCCACTCACTCCCCCTCAATCACAATAGTGATTACAAATAAACATTAAACAAACTCATAGAGAAGACACACTTCAAAAACACACCTTGATCTACTTAAAAGCTTCAATCAAGAGACACACACTCATGCTTAAAAGCTTAGAGTGACAATTAACAAACACAACCTATTCCAATGCAATCATCAAGAGACAATTGCTTGGAGTACAAGAGATAGCTACAGAACTATGGTTCTTCACAATTGACAATTTTCTATCTCTACGTTCCAAATTAGGATTGCAGTCTTCTTATATGCAGCTCTTGGGCCTTGGGCTTTTTTAGAAACAAATTAGGGTTAACCAAGTTAACCTAATTTTCACGCCATCTGGTTGCTACAGAATGTGCTGTCAGCGAGATCTTCTGGACAAAATATTCAGTACACAATAAAAGGTTTCCTAAATTGTAGATTGAGAGAAATCAGGAAACACAATTAATAAAATATAACAGCTCCTACTGTCAGACAAGGATGTCATAACATCGGTCATGATATTCACTAACAGAACCTGTATTAGCTTAACACATATGCAACCTGCATAACAAAATATAAAAGATGTCATGACATCAGTCAAGACATTACACACTCAGGTATGTTTTACCACAAATGCAGCCAACATGAAAAACATCTACAATCTCCCCCTTTAGCAAATTTTTTGCTAAAACAATCTGTTACACCATATCAGAGAAACACTTGCAGCAGAAACAAAACAAACAAAGCACAATCAAAGCTAATACAATATAGACAGCATACACCACCAATATGCACACAATGCTCACATAGCTAAACCAACCTCACCATAAGAGCAACACAAGCACAAATAAATCAACATAAAATAAGCATCACATCAGAATTGTTGATCACACAAACACCACATACTTGTTGTTCTGGGGTGACAATACTACTTCTCCCCCTGTTTGGCCACAAAAGTTGCCAAAGCAAACAACTGTCCTCTCCCTAAATTTTTTTTAAAATTATGGTTCTTCAAGGATGCAGATTCCTAAGTTGCTCCGCAAGTTGTCAAACTGTGTAGCATCAAGAGCTTTTGCGAAAATTCCAGCTAGCCGAAGTTCAGTGGTCACATGTTCTAAGAAAATTACCTTGTCTTCTACGAGTTCTCTAATAAAGTGATGTTGGATATCAATATGTTTGGTTCTGCTATGCTGAATTGGATTTTGAAGATGTTGATAGCACTGAGATTGTCACAATTCATGACATTCTGTGAAACATTGTATTCAGTCAACATTTGTTTCATCCAAACCAGTTGAGAACAGCTACTACCAACTGCTATGTATTCTGCTTCAGCAGTTGATAACGAGACACAATTTTGTTTCTTGCTAAACCATGATATAAGATTGTTTCCTAGGAAGAAACATCCTCCAGATGTGCTTTTTCTGTAATCAGCACTTCCAGCCCAATCAGCATCATAATATCCAGTCAGAACATGGTCACTCCCATTAGTGTACAATATGACATAGTCAGAAGTTCCATTTACATATTTGAATATTCTCTTGACTTGGTTTAAGTGACTTACCTTTGGCTCTGCTTGATATCTGGCACATACTCCAACTCCAACTGCAAATGCAATATCTGGTCTGCTGGCTGTTATACAATCATGCTCCTATACAAACTTTGGTCAACACTTATGCCCTATTCATCTTAGGATAGCTTTAGATGTGTTTGTGCATGAGTTCTTTTGTGACTCGCATTATCCATTCCAAACTTTTTCACTATGTTCTTGGCATATTTACTTTGAGACAAAAAGGTGGAGTCTTCCATTTGCTTGATTTGAAGTCCAAGGAAGTAAGTCAATTCTCCAACCATACTCATTTCAAACTCAGTCTGCATTTGACTAACAAAGTGTTTTACCATTGCATCAGACGTTCCCCCAAACACTATGTCATCCACATATATCTTTGCAATCATGATTCTTCCATCTGCATTCTTTACAAAGAGGGTTTTGTCTATTCCTCCTTTCTTTTATCCATTAGAGGTCAGAAATTCAGTTAACCTTTCATACCAAGCTCTGGGAGCTTGTTTCAATCTGTAGAGAGCTTTTCTTAGTTTATAGAAATGATCAGGCAGATTTGGATCAACAAAGCCTTTAGGTTGTTCCACATACACTTCTTCATTCTAATATCCATTTAGAAAGGCACTTTTCCATCCATCTGATATAGCTTGAACTTCAAGATGCAGGCTACCCCTAGTAGTAGTCAGATTGACTCAAGTCTTGATACAGGTGCAAAAGTCTCATCAAAGTCTACTCCTTCTACTTGAGTGTATCCTTGTGCTACTAGATTGGATTTATTTCTGGTTATGATCCCTTATTCATCTGACTTGTTCGTGTATATCCACTTGGAACCAATGATATTCATTCCTTCTGGTCTAGGTACTAGTTCCCATACTTCATTCCTTTTGATCTGTGCAAGTTCATCTTTAATGGCATTGATCCAAAATTCATCTGTCAAAGCTTCCTTCACATTTTTTGGTTCAATTTTGGACACAGAGCAGAAGTTGGCTATAGTTCCTCTTGATCTGGTCATATTGTACTGTTGAGATCTCCTATGATAAGTTCCTTGGGGTGATCTTTCTGAATTTTGATAGATGGATCTTTATTGATTTCTTCAGGTTCTGGTTCTGAAGGAGTCTCATTACTCACTTCAGGTTGGTCTGTCTGTTCAGCCTGACTTTCAAGGAATGTTTTGACATTCTCTGCTGTAACAGCCCGAATTTTATGATTTAACTGATTAAATTAAATAAGGATTTATTTACTTAATTTGGACGAAGTTTGATAATTAATTGGATCGTCGTTGTTATTGAGAAACATGTTCAGATTATTAAGTGAAGTTGGAATTTATTCGGTTAATCGCAGAATTAATAAAGTGGAGTATGTAGAGAAATAATAATAGAAATAATATTATTATTGGAATTTTATTTAATTGAGATAAAGTCGGAGTTAATTGGATTAATCGGGAAATAATATTTAGGGTAATAATATTATTTGTTGGAGCATAATTATTTATTTGACTACTCTATTTTATCAATTGGACCTATTTGTTGGGGTTATAAGCAGTTAGGAGGTGTTATTCATTTGAAGCCCAATATAATAAATAAAGATAGAAAGAGAGGAAAAGGGGAGTAGGAGCATCATTTCTCATTTTTCTGGTTTAAAGAATAGAAGTGTAGGAGAGGAACAAGAAGAGGAGCTAGGGTTTTGGAGGAGAAATCAAGAGGTAAGGGGGAGAATCCCTAATCATTGTGGGTTAGTATAAAGGGGAAATTGTTGGATTAACATATTATGTTTGTTCATAGTTAACTCTTATAAAGTATGTGTTTTAATTTCTGTTTAGTATATTGAAATCTAAAAAAAATTGGGATTTGAAACCAAGGTTTAATACTGGAACAAATATTCTATGCTCATATATTTCTAAAGAAAACGAAAATGAGGGTGGAGTAGTGGTGGGTGACACCGAATGATGTCACCATATGGCCTTAGTAATGGATAGTAGGTTGCTTCAAGGCGGTACTGTCACGATATGCTAGAAAACGTGTGTTCTGTGCATAATCCTTCATCACCTCGCTACAGTGCTAGTTGGTCAAGTAGTAGTATGAGGTGCATAGCCTTTTAATTTAGCTACAGTGACTAGTCTTAGTAATTAATAACGTGAAGCACCAGCATTTGTTGGTAGAACTGCTGCTAGAATTTACTTGGCCAATTAAAAGGAAAACGTGAATCCACTGTTAGCCATTCATTCAATTAAAAAAAAGGAAAAGAAAGAAATCTACAAATGCTTGGTACTCATAAATTGAAACATGTTAGTCTATACCTTTAATTCCATTGCTACTATTACTATTTATTGGCACATAGAAAGTTGTGATTACTTGGTGCTTATGCTAAAAACGTGGCCAACTCTTCTCCATGAATTCAAATGCCACTTATACTATCCATGGCCATGAGAAAACGTGAATACATCACACATAGTGATGAAAAAGTGATGAATATATATATATATATATATATATATATATATATATATATATATATATATATATATATATATATATATATATATATATATATATATATATATATATATATATATATATATATATATATATTAATAAATATGAGATAATATTATACTTGAGTACTAGCATGTATAATTGATAGATTTTATAGATTAATTAGTAAATAATTATGATTTGGTGAAATGGATTGCTATATTAAAATAGTAGATTCCTAATAGAAATGACACATGCATATGTTTCTATTATTGTTTTAAGGTAGAATCTTTTATGAATCATTAAGTAACATAAATCCTAATGGCTAATGGTTTAATATGAAGATGAGCAAATTTTATATAATTGACAAGTTGGGAGTTAGCATGTGATAGTGTTAATTACTACTGTTAATTGGAATGGTGGATTGGAATTGTGTGTCGACTATTATATGTGAATAATGCTTATGTGATGAGAATGTGGTGTACAATATTGTGGATAATTCATAGAGTGGATTATTGTGATATGCTAAATATTAAGATGGTAGATATGATCTTAATTGCATATGTTTGTTAACATTGTACATACATTCATATCATGGTGTGCCTTGAAACAAAGGTGGTTGCTTTGAAACAAAAGCAAGGCTTAGATTCTAGAGTGAACCGGAAGCAGTATACTATATGTTTACATTTTGGTGGGTTTTGGTCTTGTCCGGATCGGAAGCGTGGCTTGGATTCTAGATATTGAATCGGAAAGCGGTGAAACCTTGGGTTCACGATTCGGTACCACATGCATAGCGTCACATATTTTGCATTGAGTCACATTAAAATCATGCGATAATTGAGTATGTGTAGTTGATGTAGTTGTGATATGTGTATGAGTTGGATGATTGAACGAGTGAAGTTTGAATACATATTTGGTTAAATGTGTGAATATGTGATAATTATGATTGTGTACTTAATTGAAAAAATAATAGTAGAATTGAAATATTATACTATTTAAGCTTGTAGTATACTCGATAAAATGTGAAATATGGGTTGATTACTATTATCTACATGGTTATACATAGTATGATTAATTACTTGAAGTGTTGATTTAACCATTGTATTCCGTTATACTTTCTTCATAATGGTTCGTATTCTCACCCTTCTGTTTTAATGTTGCCCTCGTTTGGCGACATGCAGGTTCTGGAGTTTAGTAGCTGGCATGTGATCTAGTCGGAGTTTCTTCCGAGTTGTTTGGTAATTAAGTAGCAAGTCAATGCTCTGGTCATGTAACACTGGGTAACTTCGACGTTGAACTCATGTTCTATTTGTTTATGTATTTTGTTATAACTTGTGAACATGTTTAATTAGTTACTTGTTGTGAGAGGCTTTAAGCCAAATATTATGATTATGGTTATCTGATGAGTTGTTTATGGAGATATGATCATGGTATGGGACATGTATCATTTATATGAAACACATGAGTATTATTTTCCGTTGTTAATGCATATTCCGGATGAATTATGATTATAGGTAAGGTGTTATTTGAAATGATCAGGTGCATTGTATTTTGTGGATAAATGTTGTCGTTTTTAAAAGCTTTTCAGTTTTGAAAACATCGATGTGACGCCCTTTGAGTTATATGCATGCTTATTCTCTGATTATATGCTTATTATTTTATGGGGTAAAAAGGGGTGTTACATTAGTGGTATCAGAGCATGGTCGACCAGTTGGTCAAGGTTATTAATGTCTTTTATCCTGTTGTATTTGATTCGTGTATCTGACACGATCGATACTGTTTTGTCTGGTTGTTTAGGACGATGACTGCGGGAAGGAATGTTGACACTAATGTTGAGGTGGACTGGTGCGATTGGACAAACGCCGCAAGAGAATGTCGGTTATGGAGGAAAGGATGATTTCCGTGCTTTTGGAGACTTTCAAAGGTGCAACCCGCCGATCTTTGAAGGAGAGTATGGACCGGACAAAGCGCACGCATGGATGAGAGAAATTGAGAAGATCTTTCAAGTCGTGAGTTGTACTGATGTACAGAAGGTATAGTTTGGTACTCACGTACTGACAAAAGAAGCTGACGTTTGGTGGAGTAATACTGTGCGGAGATTTGAAATAGAAGGTATTGAAGTTACTTGGACTCTTTTCCGTAATGCATTCTTGGGAAACTATTTTCCCGAAGATGTGCGTGGGAAGAAAGAAGTGAGGTTTCTACAGTTGAAACGAGGAGGAGAACAGTTCCGTGAGAAATCGTATGATGACACGAGGGAACAATCTAGTCTTGGTAAGAAGCCAAGCGGGGGAGGAGCTTCTACTCAGATTAAGTGCAACAGGTGTGGCGAGACAGGTCATAAAACTGTTGATTGTGGAGTTGGTCCGAGTAGGATTTGCTACAGTTGTGGCAAGCAAGGACACAATTGTGCCATATGCGATAAGGCAAAGAAGAATCAAGCAAAAGGAAAAGTGTTTGCATTGTCGGGTGCTGAGACTACTTCTAAGGATGAGTTAATCTGAGGTACGTGCTTTATTATTGATAATGGTGCAACGCATTATTTTATTCTTTGGATTGTGCTATAAGATTGGATCATGTTTTATCTGTTATGCATGGAAGTGTAGTTATTGATACAACTGTTGTGGCTTTGTTTCTATTTCTTTTACGTGTTTGAATTATCCGTTGAACATCTTTGGTAGATATTTTGAGAATTCATTTAGGTTGTTTTCCGTTAGACCAAGTTGATGAATTTGATATGAATTGTTTGGAGTTGAATCAAGTAATTGTAACTTTAAGGAAATTGTGGATCTCGGTGTTGTAAGTGACTTCGAGGGCAAGTTCTGAAGGAACACTATTATAGTTTAGTAATGGTGGTTCATGTTTCATTATGATTGATGACTGTCTATTGACAAATTGAGGACTTGATCACCCTTAATCTATTGTTGATAGGAGACGATATCGTATTGAACGAGATAGGCTTGTCTTACTAATTTGGTAGTGTGTAAAGCGACTAAGGAGAAGTTGGAGAGTAGATTTGAGGAATTGTTTGAGAAGAGGTTCGTTGTATGAGTGTATGGTCGTAGAGTTACGCATGTTTTGTTGAGTAAGAAGAAAGAAGATTCTACGAGGTAATGTTTCTTGAAGATATTTGATTCTAAGAGCAACGATGATCATATTGAACATTAAGGATTGTGTTATCGGTGCTGAAAGAGAAGAAGGTTATGTAAAGCTTTCTGAATGTGAATTTTGGTTGGAATAAGTGAATTTTCTTGGATATGGGATTTCGATTTGAGGTGTGTTGGTGCAGATATCGATAAGTAGTAGCTTACGCTTCAAGGTAACTTAAAGTACATAAGAGGAATTATTCGATGTATTGGAGTTGCTTGCCGTTGTGCTTGTTTTGGAATGTAAGAGGCATTGTTTGTTTGGATCAAGATTTGATATGTTAAGTGATCACAAGAGTTGAATATGAGGTAAACAAGACAAGTAGAATTTCGAAGGATTTTAATCTTTGGTTTGAATTACCATCCTGGAAAAGTGAAGGTTGTGGCTGATGCATTGGGTAAGAAATAATTTTATAAGTTATGTTGAGGATTCAAGAATTAGAAATCGTTGGAACGATTTAGAGAGTTGAGTTTGGTTGTGAAACGACGTCTTCCTGTGTTAAGTTGGTATGTTGAAACCTACTTGGAATATTTTGACAAGATTTGAGAAGGTTAGAAATTGGATTTTTCAATTGGTTGACAAGATGATGTTAATTAATCAAGGAAAAAGTAGTAACTGTTGGATTGTCGAGAATGGTGTCATGAGATGTTGTGATCGATTTTGTGTTCCTGATGGTTCGAATTCGGACAAAGAGAATTTTGGATGAGGAACATCGTAATGATTTGAGTATTAATCAGGGTGTTAATGATGTATCGAAATTTAAGGAAATGTGTAGTGGTAAGGTATGAAAAGGGATATACCGGAATTGTGTATTTGAGTTGGATTAGTCAAGAACAGTTTTGTTTGGTGCAACAGTTATTTATTTTCGGGTGGAAGTTGTTACGACCGGCTTAAAATTTTAAGTGCATAACTTAAACTACAGAGTCGCCACCTATATTTATTCTATCCTAAGGATAAGGGAAAATATGGGATAAAACCTATTTAAGAGTTTTCTAGGTAAGTTGAGAAATTAGGATCAAGGGAAGGTGTTAGGCACCCTTAACCCTTCCTTAAGGTTTACAGTGTCTCTATAATAATGTTTATAATAAGAGTTTTATGGTAAGGTTTATAAAAAGTTGTGGTTAAAGGTATATAATAGGGTAGAGAATAAAATCTCAAACCTACTTAATTTTTAGGGAAGGGGACTCGTTCTGGTTGGCCAGATGCCTACGTACCTCCTTATTGGAGGATCAGAGTCAACGTAGTTCGTAGGGTTGGTTGGTGTTTTTTATGAGATTGTATGCAGTTATTTGTATGTTGAAAGTGCTTTAGAGTTTTAACGTAGTTCGTAGCTCGCAGTTTAATGATGAAATTTAGTTTGGCATACAATCCTTATTTTTGTATTTTTGCGTATTGAATAATTGCGTTAAATTGAATTAGAAAGTTTGTGTATTATAAAAAATAGAATAACAAAAGTAGTAATATTAAATCAATAGTTATATTTATTAATTAAATATTTTAAAATAAAATTAGACGCATTGTTAGCGACATACTCTCGATTATCGCTCGAGGCATTAATCAATTTTGTATGATTTCTGTGTGTATGAGATATTTGATCAATGCGACATAGAAAGTCGATTGATTCGAAGAAGCGGTGAAATTACCATTCACTCGTCGTATTATTCGTGGAAAATGTTAGAATTAAATTAATTTATTGTGAAAATATATTGAATATGTACAAAGATTATTGTTTTTGTTTTGTTTTTTTTTTTTTATCTCATAAGACTAAATTAAATAACTTAATAAAATTGAAACATGTTTTTTGTATTTTTTATTTTCAGATAATTAAATACCTTGAATTAGTTTAATAACTCAATAACTAAACTGGTCCTAATTATTTAACTAATAAAATAAAATAGAATTTGAATGTTATTATATTATATATAATTTTTGTTAATTTTGGTTGGTTATTTGAATTTCTAGAAATTAAACTACACTAACTAGTTAGTAGGGAAAACATAACGTGAAGACAACCGAACACTGGTCTTCTCAAGTTATCAATTTGACCTTTCAACCCCCATACCCCAATAGCATGCTGACATTTATTCCTAGTCAGAGATCCGTGCTTCCGCACGGGTGATTTTTTTTTCTGGTGTAGTATTTTTGTAATATATGAATAATATTAATAAAAGGAATTATAAGCAATATGCATAATTAAAAGGAATTGTTTTTGACCTTTCAACCCCCATACCCCAATAGCATGCTGACATTTATTCCTAGTCAGAGATCCGTGCTTCCGCACGGGTGATTTTTTTTTCTGGTGTAGTATTTTTGTAATATATGAATAATATTAATAAAAGGAATTATAAGCAATATGCATAATTAAAAGGAATTGTTTTCCTTGAATAGAGTTTGAGTTTTATTGATTGCTCTGTGATACTCCCAATTCTTTGAAAATCGAATATCCATAGGAATCGTTTTGAAATTTGAAAATAAATACTTTAGTTTTCAAATAAAAGTCATTATTGTTTAAAATAAAATATGCATTATATTGAAAGTGGCACTTAAGATTAAACATTATTATCGTATTCATGTGCTAATTTTGTGTGTAATAAAAAATCATATAAAAAAGAACACGTGAGTTGGAGAAAAAAATAAAATTTTAACAAATGCAAATGTAAAATTTTAAATATAAATGAAAAATATGAAATAATTTACTTAATTGTAAATTTAACAATAATTATATAGAAAACAATGATCCACAATAAGATGGAGATACAATAAGATGATCATATAAATTCAATTATATTAAATAATCATATAAAAAATACAATAAGATGGAGATAATAAAAATGAAATATTAACATTTAAAAATAAAAATTATCTCTCAATTAATAGTAATTGTTGATTAAAATAAAATAGCTACTATGTTGATAATGACCCGTGAAATAAAAAAATAATTTGATGCGATATAAAATATACTTAAAAATAAATGTAAAATAAACAATAATCATGGAAATTTAATTGTATTAAATAATGATAAAAAATTGTGAGATGGAGAAAAAAATAAAAATAAAGATATTATCTCTCAAATAAAGACAATGATTGATTAAAATAAAATAGACATTATGTTGATAGTGACCCGTGAGATAATAAATAAATAAATAGAGAAAAAATTAAAATGAAAATAAGAAAGGGTGAAAAAATATGAGAGAAATTTGAAATTTTAATTAAGATAGAGAAAATGTGTAATGATCGATTAAAAAAAATTAAATATTGAGTTGATAGTGGCCTGTGAAATAATTAAATATTTTTGGAAATAATAATTAAATGATCGATTATTAATATTTTTTGCGATAGTAGATAAATGTTGAAAAATTAAAATGAAAGTATGGAAAAATGAAATGCGAAAGAAATTTGAAATTTTTAGTAAGATTAAAATTTAAAAATAGATTATTAATATTTTTTGTGATAATAAATAAATTAAGAAAAATTAAAATTAAAGTAAGAAATTGTGGGAAAATGAAATGTAAAAGAAATTTAAATATGACTTCCATCATCCATGGCTTACATGTGATGTCATCATTCATGCAATAAAGTTGTAGGGAAAATGTTATTTAATTCGGACCAATGAAAAACTAACACTTGGTGCATCCATTCAATAAAGTTAAAAGAGTGAATACTTGATTTGTTAGTTACAAAAATGACCTTTTGTTAGTGCAAATAAATTTTGGTGAAAGGGTAGATTAGCAATTAGAATTAGAAAATAAATTAATAAAAGCAAAATCACACATTATATATGGATTCACACAGACAGCAAACATATTTCTTCATACTCTTTCTTCTGCTTCTTCAAATGGTATTCACAGAAAATATAACTAAATCAACCTATTTCAAGATCCAATGTCGAAATAAAATACGAATTAGAAATACTCACAAATCTGTAACAGTCGTCGGAAAGTGCTTCGAAGACGAAGGAGAACGGGTCGGTTTTGCGATCGGAGCTGGATGAAAGGAGTCGGCGCGCGGTACCGCATGTGGCGGTGTTGATCGGTGTTGCTGAGGCGTGCAGGGAGATTCGTCGGTTGCGGAACACATTAGTTGACAGTGATGTATCTTCTTCAACTCTTCCTTTGGATCTGAAAAAAAACGAAAACAAGTTCTTCTAATTTTGTGCGATTATTCGTTGGAAGATATATAATGTTAGATTTGAATTAGTTTCTTAGAATATATTGATAATGATGTTTTAGTTCATGTTGCTGGAATGTTGTTAGTGTATAGATTTGTGAACTTTGGTTTGATATTCTTGAATTGATGTTGTGCTTGGTAACGAAGGTTTGAAATCTATGGTAGTATTTGAAGGATTGGTGATGATATTGTTAGTGACAAGGTTCAAAGTTTTGGATGATGGTTGTTTGAGATATTTTGTGTAAAATATGGTTTTATGTACAATGTTTGTGAGAATTGATATGTATGATTTGTGTAGTGATTATAGTGTGTAGGTTGAATGTGACAAGAGGGGATTCTTTACCGTGTAAAAGAAAAAAAGTTAATTGTTGCGAGCCTTATTGTGAATGTGGCCTCCCTATTTGTAGTATAATAAATTAGGATTAATAATTACGATTGAATTAATTCAGTTAATTAAAATAATCAAAATCTCATAAATCAGATTTGGGTCTTTAATTATATTAATCAATTATTTCCAAAAGGAAATGTCTTCTTCCCCAAATTGTAAAAAGTGTTAAAATTAGAGTAAATGGGAATTAAAACCTTCCTTCTTTTGGATATTTGAATATCTTGTGATTTTTGAATATTTTTTGGGTTAAAAAGTACATAAAACGAAAAAATCAATTTTAAAAAATATAAAAAATGCATTTTTGTGATAAAAATAAAGTTAGTAAAAACTAAAAAGGAAAAATGTCAAAAATGTAAGGTTTGAACCCGTGACCTTATACTTATAAAGTTTACCTCCTTACCATTTGTGTCAATTCATTTATTCAAAATTAAATGACATTTTAAAAAAAAAATATGAAGGTCTCACGAAATTTGTTTATTTAAAAAATCCAATTAATTCAAAGTAAACTGTTACATATTCTAAAATAAAAATTAATGTTAAAATGTTAGTAAAATTGAATAAAAATTTATAAAATCAAAGTTAAAAAATTTAAATGTTAGAATTAAGGCGGGCAAATTTTGGGGTATGACAGTTGCCCCTATTTAATTACTCTTTGATCGAAGGGTGCGAGAGTGCGTAGTTCTCGCACGTTCGAATCGAAGGGTTATTAAATACCAGAGGACCCCAAAATTTGCCCCGAGTTTTGAAAGTTGTGATAGTAAGCGGTAAGGTAATGATGACGTAAGTATAGGGAATTCACGACGCGAGGGTCGGAAGGACAACGGACAGTTATAAACTCACGACTCGAGGGTCGGAAAGGTAGTAATATGTTTAAAGCTTACGACTCGAGGGTCGGAAAGGAAATGATATGTTTAGAAACTCACGACTCGAGGGTCGGAAATGATAAGTTGAAAACTCACGACTCGAGGGTCGGAAAGGGAGTGATATGTTTAAAACTTACGACTCGAGGGTCGGAAAAAACGATATATTTAGAAACTCACGACTCGAGGGTCGGAAAAGGGAATGATAAGTTGAAAACTCACGACTCAAGGGTCGTAAAGGTAGTGATATGTTTAAAGCTCACGACTCAAGGGTTGGAAACTCACGATTCGAGGGTCGGAAAACAAACAAATCATAACACGAGGGTTGGAAACTTACGACTCGAGGGTCGGAAATAAAATGGTGTGGAATATTCACAACTCGAGGGTTGGAAACATGGGCTTTTGTAGTATGTGACTGCACTAGATGATATGTATATGGTAATGCGTATGTATGTATGCCGACGCGGTCCCGAGGTTTTATCTCCTTAAACCCATTGAATTTGTTTAATCCATGTTTGTCCCTATACCACGACTATGCTCATGCCGGCTTGGTAATGTTCATGTATGTGGATAATGCTTATGTATATGTTGATTGATGTAACGAGTGGAACGAAGTAATGTCTTCTAAAAGACTACCTGAAAATGTTTCTGGAATGGATATGAAAATTTGTCTTAAAGAAGACTACCTGAAGAGGTTCTTAGAAAGGATAAAATTTGTCTTAAAGAAGACTACCTGAAAAGGTTTTTAGAAAGGATAAAATTTGCCTTAAAGAAGACTACCTGAAAAGGTTTTTTTTTATAGCGAAGGATAAGGAATATCTTAAAGAAGACCACCGGGAAAGGGTGAAAGATGTCTTAAAAGACTGCCTAAAAAGGTTCTTGTAAATGACAATGAATGTCTTAGAAAAGACTACCTAGAAAGGTTCTTAGAAAGGATAAAATTTGTCTTATAGAAGACTACCTGAAAAGGTTTTTTTTATCAAAGGATAAGGAATGTCTTAAAGTAGACTACCTGGAAAGGCTGAAAGATGTCTTAAAAAAAGACTACCTAAAAAGGTTTTTGGAAAGGACAATGACTATCTTAGAAAAGGTTACCTAGAAAGGTTCTTAGAAAAAGAATGTCTTAAAGAAGACCACCTGGAGAGGTTCCTGGAAAGGATGATAATTTGTCTTAGATAAGAATGCCTGAAGAGGTTCCTTGAAAGGATCGTAAGAATTGTCCTAAAGAGGACTACCTAAAAAAAGGTGTGGTGTATTGTATCAACCAATGTATGTAATGCATGATTTATATGTATATGCATGATGCTCCAATGATAGGTTATTAATAACCAAAGTGTATATAGCTCGCTGGAGTTATAGGTTTGTTTGATAAGGTGGGGTGTGATGCTAGCATGATTTCATGATACTCGTTTTAAACTCGAAGATTGCATATGTAGGAGAGAGACTTATTGGGGATTGTAAAAATATGAGGATAGCTTTCCCCTTCGCGGTATGTCTTTCCCCAGTTTGTTGGGTCTTCGCAGAGATTTTCATTGACATAAGATTGGATGTAGTTTTATCGTAGCATGCATTTTGAGATGGATAATCTCGTTAATTTGAATTCACAGCTTAATGCCCCTTGATTAAACGATTCTTGAAATGATTTCAATCTGATGATCTATTTTGAATCAACTACTTTTGATCAAGCCTCGTAGTGATTGCCCCAATATTTGAAATACGTGCCCCTTAATCTGAAGGAAATGTTCTTAGATTTTACCATGTCATGACACGAACTTCATATGCATTGTCCCAATAATTGGTAGTTGAAAGGTCTGTCCTCAATCTCCAGGATATGGAGGGCTAACCATGATGTGATATCAATTCGATATGAACTGCCCCAATATTTGGATTTTTGAAAGATATGCCCCCTGATTGTTATTGCTTAGAGATGTGACCCATGTTGATTGAATCTTAGAATGAATTCCCCTAGCTAATAGGATCTTCGATTGTATGCCCCTGTAATCCTTGAGATTTTGCCCCTGTTTAGGAAAACCCTCTGGACGTGGTTTCCCCATTCAAGAGTCTTTATTAGAAATGATCGCCTTTGATTAACCAATCTTGAGATCTCCTTGATGCTAAGTATTTATTTGTAGATAAAGTTGTTCCTTTTGAAAAGTAATTCTTAGTTATGCACATGCCAGTTTTGAAATTGAATTTCGTTATGAAATAGAAATGGATGATTAGAGATGGATGTTTGAATAAACGAAGTGGTTAGTAATAATTTAACAAACATAGGAGTCAGTATAACACAATTATGCTTAGTATGCTTTCATAGTTAACCTGGCCTCAATTAGGACTTTTGAATGTTGTATTGTGGCTTTGGTTCACGGTTTAAGAAACAAAGGATATAAGGCTCAAAATTTATTTAGCCCACCCCATTCTACTTGATATTCTCCAATCCTAAATTCGATTAATCCAATAAATGCGTTCAATCTCTAAGAGAAATTTTGCAGTCGTGCAAATGGGAAGCGTAGATATGGTTCAAGCATTTGATGATAAGCTTTAAAATGTGAACCAAAAGCAGCGCTTTTGCTGTTTAATGTATATAGTTTTTAATTATAATTTTTGTCCGAACATATAGCAGCGCTTTGGTTGAAAAGTGTTGTCTATGGTGTGCTGCCTAAAAGCAATTTTGGCGTAGTGTTTAATGATTCTTGAGGTGGTAGTCACAAGATTATTCTCCAATTTCTTTTGATTTTAATCCCTAAATTTTGCATGGACCAATTCTTTTGAATTTCGGTCCATCCGGATGCTTCCCTAACTTTTTCCTAAGTCAAGTTTATTTTATTTTACTTTATGGAATTTTCCATTTGACTTAGCGGGCTCCTTTTTTTTTTTTTGAAATTGTTCTTTGGAAATTTCTCTATTGACTTTGAACAGTGTGACTGCCATGCTGATTTTGAGAGCTTCATCTTCGTGGTTGCATTGACTTTAGATGACAATTGCGAGATAATGGGTGTGCTTGAACCTCTACTTGGATTAACTGATTCTCTTGAGAATAGAATACACCATTGAATTAATCGAAATCTACCCTGCCCCTGGTTAAGATTAAGGTTTATTTGAAAAATAGAAACAAAATCCAACTCCTAGCTCGAGGGGGTTGACCACGGATTATCTCCTTATTTCTACACTGTTTAGGATTCGAAACAATGCCTTACATCATCAGCTAAGGTCTTAATATTGAAAGCATTTATTCAGCGAAATTTAGTTAGTTATTCTCCCTTAATTTTGGTAATAATTGAAAATGTCAAGTTGAAATGGAATCAAAGAGTGAAGATGGAAAGTCGCAGTAATAAAGAAGCAAATGAATTATTTCCAAAACGTGCATGACTTTTTATTGAATTACTAATCGAAAGGTACAAAATTTACACCAAATACAACTTAGCAACTAGGAATTTACAATTCGAAATGATAAAACCTATTGATCCTAGGGACAATCTCCTTTGTTGATCCAATAAATTTGTTTTACTTCTTAGTTCTCTGACTTGTAGAAGTAAAGGGTGATTTTTTATTCTCCTTGGGCATACCCATTTTGTTGAGAAGGCAGTTGATCTTGACGTAGGGGAATCACCAAATTGAAATTGGGGCGTAGGCGTAAGCGTAGATACGCAACTTGTATAGTGAAAAACATCCTTCTCTCCTTGTAGGACCAAGCTCATTTGAATATCTAATGATAAATGTCCTCTCTCCATAGTTTAAGAGTATACTCGAGTTTATTCACGAGTCTCGGGATATCAACTAGCGTAATTATTGAATGGATAAGGGAGAAGGTGGAAATGCAAATGCAAATGTATGACTACATAAAGATGCGTGGGAAACCCCTACAGGATAGGGACTATGATAGTTAGATGGAAATCCCTACAGACTAGAGAATGCGTAGGAGAGAGCACATGGTGACCATTCAACAATCACCAGATCCTATGGCCTTCGGGAGGCCATGTGATGTGCATAAGCAAGGATGTCCTTCGCGGGAAGGTTCCATATGAAGAACACAACCTATATAAGGACAATGAAGGACAAAGGGGAATCCCTATAGGCTAGAGAATTCACGGAAATGAACACATGGTGACCGTTCAAGATGGTCACCAGATCTCATGAGTCGTTTGCTTCAAATGTAATGGCCCTCAAAATAGATATCCGAGGGCGTAGGTTCAAAGTCTAATGAACGAATGTCTAGGTTTAAATATTGATTGAGGATGTACGGTATGCGAGCATTCGGGGATTCATCAAGAGTCTCCTTATCACATGGCCATCATGAGGCCATATGTTGCGCATTCAGGGACAGAGGGACATCCACTTAAACTAAAATCTGAGAGGTCTTATAGACAATGTCAGATCAAAAGGGAATCCCTAGAGGCTAGGGATCCAGGTTAAGCGAAATAATACCCTTATGAGTCGAAGGGATGATAATCGTGGGATGTGATCCTACGTAGACTTAGACTTACAAAACAATGTCTGTAACACCCCATTTCTACCTGATAATTATAATGCGGAAAATATCAGAGTATTTAAAAATTTCTCGACTCACAAATGAGGAGTCACATATTCACTTCAATAATAAATCACTTCATCGCATTTAGCGGATACATAGCACTTTCTAAAACAGAATAACTTCTTTTATTAATAAAACAGCGGAGTCATGATTCTTAATTTTAGAATCAAGTAACATTTTAATCACATAAACAACATCATATTAATAAAGCAACTTCTCTTAACATATCATCCCAATAAACCAGGATAATCACAATAAACAACAACACCATAAACATTATAAATCGTCCCCCCGAGTGCTACGTATCAGAGCGACAACCGACTCGATTAACGGCAACTAAATCTACATACTCGAACACCATGCACGTTACCAATATAAAGGCAACGGCGAACAAGAGAAAAGGGTGAGATATCAAATCCTATAAGTGAGCGCATGATAAATTGTATATTAGGATTCAGGCATATATAGTTATCACATCGCAAGTATTAATATTGCCATACTCCTCATACCTTCACTAACTCACAAATCTCACACACTTTTCATCTTACTACAAGTCACAACACGTCATATTCACATCAACTATAAATATATCTCATTCATTTACTTTGCAATCCAATTCACGATACATCACATGTATGAATCACAATTCTAGTCCTAAAACATCACCGCATATAAGTCATACATATAGTCACAAAACATTACATATAAGTCACGCATCTAGTCACAAAACATCTCATATAATTCACTTAAGACATGTTCAGTTAAGCGCATTCCCAAGTATTAATATCCTTATACTATTCACAAAATCATCAATTCACATTTTCACATACATCCATCATTTAACAAGTCACGAAATACAATCACGACATAGGTACAAAACGTCACAACTATAAATCACACATGACACATGGGACATGAATCATGTATATGCATGTGGTACCAATCGGAGCTTCAGCCCCCGTCACCAATTGCCCAAATCTGAGGCACAAGGCATAAGCCTTCGTCACTAATTTGCCAATCCAAGCCGTCACAGAGTATGCATATGAAATGTGACTCGACAATCAAGACAACACAGCATACTCATCACAATCACATATCGTCATGAGGCATAAGCCTATATCACAATCAATTACCATTATACGAGGTATTTCACGTCACCATAATGTTTCACCTTCACTTAGTCACAAAATTATCGTCAAAAATATATATACAACATCACGTATTACAATTCATCACAAACATCGTCATGTTTCGACACATCGGGACAATTACTCCGTTTCATGAATTAACGAAGTCATCACAACAAATCGACACATTAAGCCAATTCAAGGATAGTCTTATAATCCTATATAAATTAGTCTTTGGTTTAATCACTAATCTATTACAACTAACCGGGATTATTCACATAGCATCAATTAATTCATCGAATATATTTCGCGTCACTACTGGTTATCTAATCTTCAATTAAATCATTAATATTCACGACTTTACCAAACCTCGAGTCATATTACCAAGTCCCTAAAACATAACTTAAACCGGTTATTTCGGGCACAATTCTATTCTTTACCGGTTATCTAATTCATTCGGTTAAACACTCAAGATCGTAATTTACCGATAAACCGAATAGTTAATCAAAGTTCAAGTTTATTCAAATTAAATAGGCTCATTGAAAATTAGTTCAACCATTAATTTAATCGACCGACTAATATCACAATTTCAACAAAATAACACCACCATGTTAATGTCCTAATTAAACTTAGCTACCACGTAAATTTTCATCAAATTCCGGACAACTAATTATACCGCTTAATTCGACTCTTTTGATCGAATGGGACTATTTTGTATTTCATTATATTTTATAACTGTTTCTAATTATATATCTTATTTTATAACTTATCATATTATATTATTACATATATATTACATATATGTATATAAGTTATGAAAAAGAAAAGCAAATACAACATGTCGCCCGTCTCTTAATTCACATGCCGCCGCCGTCATGCATAGCAGGAGTGACGAAGTCATTTGTGTGGCTACCGTCGTCATGTGAGTCAATTCTAACCTCAGGTTTAATGATAGAAACCAACATAATCATACAACTATTAGCGCACGAACAACAGCAAACAAACAGCAACGGCATACTCAGTTTTCAATTTTCGGAAAACAAGTTAACACAGCAATTTCAAACAACAATAATAAATATGTTCAGCACAGCAAATGCAATAAATTTAGACACCCAATTCCCCACATACAATTGTTCATGATCCCCATTATAGGAAGAGAATCCCACCCTTACCTTATTCAATTGAAGCAACTTGATGGGTTTTCCGATTGCACTTCCGATTGGGCACCATGTATGGAAATCTCTAAGCTTTGTTCCTCTTCTCCAAGACTTGCCTCCTTCTCTTCACAACTTGATTTCCCCAAAATGACAACACTACTCTTCTATCTCTAAAACCCTAATTATCATTTTCCAATTGGGCTTAGTCTTTCACACTATTTTTCACAAATCAACTTAGGCCCAATAAGATAATTAATCCGAAATAACCAATATATCACTTTTAATAATATTCCGTCGATATAATAATTCCGACTTGTAAATAATATTATTCTTAATATTATTTTTCGACCGTCCGACTAAAATCCGACTTTTAACTTAATAAATTCAAATACGCTTCTTAAAATAACACC
Source organism: Vicia villosa (assembly GCF_029867415.1). Taxonomy (NCBI): domain Eukaryota; kingdom Viridiplantae; phylum Streptophyta; class Magnoliopsida; order Fabales; family Fabaceae; genus Vicia; species Vicia villosa. Next base: position 57,697,952 of record NC_081184.1, on the reverse strand, counting down.
GACAATCCAAATTCGACCAATATAATCATATTTTCGGTCTAATCTTAATTACTCAGAAAATTCTCAAAACTTCAAATATTATTCCAATAATATTTCTAATACTGAAAATATCAAAACTCTTGATTAAATATCAATCCGCTATCCCGAACTAATATCGACTAAATCATCTCAAAATACGAAAACTTCACTAAACACTCAGAACGTCTAGATTAAGCGAATAATCGAATTTCCGGCGATTGGACAATCCTCACAATAGGGGGGCCCACTTTTGACTTTCTCTTTTTAATTTTTAAAACCAATTTTGTTTGTTATTTATTTATTCATGTTTGATTGTATAACAAATGAAACAATTGGCACAGATGGCAATGGAATGAAACTGTTCACCATAAGGGAGCCTGTTCGATTCCCAGGCTAGGCAAGTATTTTTTCACAAAATAACTTGTATGGTCCAACGCTTCTCAGTCACGTAGGCATACAATGCACTCTCCAATACCAACCATCAGATCAACACTCACAATGATCCAACGCGCGTAGAGACAAAGTACACCATGCACCTGCACAGGCTCACCTCACAAAATCAGCGCCCAATTTTATTTTTCTTTTTCCTTATTTATTTTGTTTTTTTCTCTATTTAAATTGTTTTTTTTAGGAGAATTCCTTTAATGCTTAAAACCTTTTCTTTTCTCTCTCATTAAGTTTTAATTTAATTAATTTAAAATGATTAGAATTAATTAGATGGATTAGTTTTAATTATTTTACTTAAAATTATAATTAGGATTAATTAATTAATTTAATTAAACAAATTAGGGTTTATAAAATTAAATTAGGATTTTAAAATTAATTAGGTAAGAAACCAATAATTAATTTTTAGGTTTGTTAGCCTCAGTTAATTTAGAAATCCTAGTAGCCTTATGTATAGGTAGGTGTCGTCCATTAACTAGTGCGTTGATTTTTCTCATAAAACCTTCATTCCCTAAAAATCAGGGTTTATTCTGAATGTTTTTTTAAATCTTCCTTTTTTTTTTCAAAACCTCTTTTATTTGCCACAAAATGTTTTCTACTTTTCTTTTTCTTCATTTTCAGGAGTTCCCCAGTATCCTCCGATTACGCGCCATCAATCAAAAAGCTAAGTTCTAACTTTTCTTTCCTTATTTTATTTTGCCTTATGTATTTAAATAGGGTTTTGTTTAATAGTTGATGAACTTCCGCTACACTCACCTCTATTATTTTCTGTTAATTCTCAGATGATCAGAGGCAATCAAGGGTTCGAGGAAGATCAAGGCTCAAGATAGAGATAATTAATTTAGTCTTTTATTTTTTATTTTCTATATAATCTTCCCATCCCCGCATGTGTTTATTGTAATAGCGTAGGAAATTTTATTTCTGCCTTTATTTTTCTGCTGTGGTTAGTAATCTTAGGGAGTGCAAGCCTTTAACAGAAGTAGAATAACTAATTACAAGATAAAATATCTGAATTCAACCATATGATTGTTGCACCCACACACCTTTAGGGTAATCCCTCTTGTTGCCTTATACTGTTGCCTTAATTTTGTTACCTAAAAATAGTCAAGTCCCTCAATTCCGAGGATACCTAAAGCAAAGGTTGCCTTAAAGTTATTGAAAGTCCCGCGAAGTTACCTCGGTAAAAATGTGATGATTGTCCCAATTGCTAAGGTATCCTCGCATGATGCCTTAAATGACTATTTTATCCTTCCCTTAGACTACCTGCCCTCTTTATGGCAAGGTACAGTCTTATGGCGAACGAACTCTCGATGACCCTTCAAACATCCAATTGAAAGACTTCCTGCCCTCTCATGGTATGGATAGATCCTTTCGCCTGAAAAAGCTAAAAGAATGAATTTTCAAACTTAGAGTAGTTGCTACTAATTGCTTGCTCTAATTCAAATTACTTTTTACACCTCTTTTCCAAATCAAATTCACAAAGACTACGCTTATTCACAAGCTAAAGTTCTTCTTCAAAGTTTTTACTATTCACACACGACACTTCAAACAGTTCAAAAGTGAGCTAAGCAATTAAGAGCCCATGGATAACCATGGATGCAATGGGTGCCTTACACCTTCCCTTTGTATAACTTACCCGCCGAACTCAAAATCTTTTTAAAAGGTCTTTTTCTGTTCTTTTAGACTTTCTTTAAATTGGATAAAATAAAAGTCGGTGGCGACTCTTGCTTACCGCGACATTTTCTTTCTAAAGTCAGTTCACCGTATTACAGGAACCAAGTGGGTCTTCAGAAACAAGCTGAGCGAGAAAGGAGAAGTTGTAAGAAACAAATCCAGACTGGTTGCCCAGGGCTATAGTCAGCAAGAAGGGATTGACTATACAGAAACCTTTGCACCAGTGGGCAGGTTAGAATTTATTCGTTTATTGATTTCTTTTGCCACTTAACATAACATCACTCTATATCAGATGGATGTTAAGAGTGCCTTCTTAAATGGTTATATAGAAGAAGAAGTTTATATCCACCAACCTCCTGGTTTTGAAGACTCTAAGTCTCCAAAACATGTTTTCAAATTAAAGAAATCATTGTATGGATTGAAGCAAGCTCCTAGAGCTTGGTATGAAAGATTAAGTTCTTTCCTTCTGAACAATGGTTTCACTAGAGGACAAGTGGATACTACTCTCTTTTGTAAAAAATTTAAGAAAGATATTTTAATTTGTCAAATTTATGTTGATGATATTATCTTTGGAACATCTAATGCTACACTTGGAAAGGAGTTTGCTAAGTCTATGCAGGCTGAGTCCGAGATGAGTATGATGGGAGAACTCAAGTACTTCCTTGGGATTTAAATCAATCAAACTTCTGATGGAACATATGTTCATCAAACGAAGTATGTGAAAGAACTTCTGAAGAAGTTTAATCTTTTTGAAAGCAAAGAAGCCAAAACTCCTATGCATCCAACGTGTGTCCTAGGTAAGGATGAGGTAAGTAAGAAGGTAGATCAGAAGTTATACAGAGGTATGATTGGATCTATTTTATATCTGACTGCTTCTAGACCAGACATTTTATTTAGTGTTTGTTTGTGTGCAAGATTCCAATCAGATCCTAGAGAATCTCACTTAACAACTGTTAAGAGAATTCTGAGGTATCTAAAAGATGCTACTAATGTTGGTTTAGTCTACAGAAGATCTAAAGTGTAACACCCCATAATTTCAGTTTATTAATTTAATTTGGATTTAAATTAAATAATTGGAATCTTAGTATTTTATTTGGATTTAATTGGAGAATGATGGAATAAGAGCTATTGGGCTTGTGGTGTGATGTTAGTAAAAGAGGGGTGCTAATTGGTTAGGCCTTTTACTAAGTTATATTCATTTTATTTTATTTTCATAAAATAAGAAAAAGAACCAATTGGGGAGAAAAAGGAAGAACACGTGAAAGAGCAAGAGAAGAGAAGAGGAGTAAGGATGAGGAAAGCCCCAAAGCTCAAGGAGAATCAAGAACCTAATTCCAGGTAAGGGGTGATTACTCTAATTATGTAGTATTATGATTTTGATGATGATAGGATTGAATTAAGGGATTAGAATCTCTATTTGGGATGTTAGGTTTTGTGAAATTCCAACACTGACATGTATGATTTGATGAATTGACTGCAATTGATGATGTAGTATTGTTACATGGTGTTGTGGTATGTTGTTTGTGCCTTAGAATCATGTATTTGGAGCATTTTGATGTTATTGATGATCAATTTCGTATTGGTATGAGTTGGTATGTGTTTGGGATGCATAAAAGTCTTAAAAATCACTTTTTTCAGCTACTGGGTTCGTGGGAACCGGTTCCCATGTGGGAGGAACCGGGTTCCAGTGTTTTTAAACGTTAAAAATGACATTTTTGGGTCCAGGAACCGGTTCTCATGTGGGACGAACCGGGTTCCAGTACAAATTTCCAGCAGCACGTTTTGAAAACTATTCTAACTTTAAAAGTTTCTAATTTTTGAACCGTAAGTCCGTTTTATACGCCGTTTTGGACGTTGTTCCTTAAATTAAATACTCTATGATATAAAGTAAAGAAAACAACAATAACTTGATTTTATTTTGAAAACCTTGATTTATTTCGTTTATGGCGTGTTTTGTACATTGTGTGCATGATTTGGTTAATGTGACAATGTGGTGATGTTGTAATGATATAACTGTGATTTGACGTTATATGTGGTATGAATTATATATGATGAATAGGTGATATGGATGTAAAGTCCGAGTTTTATACCCTGTTTGTATTATTTATTGGGTGATGTTTTACATGTATGCGTGTGATATATTTGTATGAATGCTAAAACTAATGCATGCTTATTGGTGATGAATTGGTGATGATAATGAGACGATGTGATACATCGGATTGGTGATGTTGTAAGCATGTTATATGTTGCATTCATTCGCATACATTTTTGGTGATGGATCCCGGTGATGAAAGTGGACCAAAATGGTGGGCATAATTCCCATTGTGTGGAATTTGTGCTGGTTAAACTGTATCTTGGTGATGAAAAAGATCAGTTGGATGGGTGTATCCCATGTATGGTACCACATGCATAAGAGTCTGCATGGTCTTTGTATAAATTGTGACATGTCAGGATGAAATTCTGTGTTATGATTGTGTTGTGTTATTGTTGCATACTATTGACTTGTGCTTGTGATTGGTATGAATTGATTAATCTGAATATGCTAAGTAGGGTGGATAATCGCTTATGAAATTCTATATCTGATGATTTATAATGCTATTTAATTATGATGTAGTCTCACCCTTACTTTGATGATTTCAGATTGAAGTAGCGGTTTAAGCGATCAGTGAGGATGACTCGTAGAGTTTATCCGGGTATGTGGAGTCGTGTCGGTCATGCTCTGATCTTGTAACACTGGGGGTCGATAGTCTTAGAGTTACTCGATATACCTGTTGCCATCATTGGTTATGGATTATGTATTGTTGATTTGTTTGGATATGTTTCTTAACGTTGTTAAAATGAGTTTCCGCTGTGCTAAACACATGTTTTGATATTGGTTAAATTCTAATAAAGCATGACAAACGTCTTGGAGTTTTCTGTATTTTATTAATTGTAACATCCTTGTTGTATGATTACTCTGATTATTATGTTTTTCGCGGGGGTTTTTAGAAGGGTGTTACATAAAGAGTACAACTTAGTGGGATATTGTGATGCTGATTACGCTGGAGATAGAGTTAAAAGGAAAAGTACTTCTGGAAGTTGTCAATTTCTTGGAAGTCACCTGATCTCCTAGTACAGCAAGAAGCAAGCTACCATTGCCCTCTCAACAACAGAAGCATAATATGTTGCTGCTGCTGGTTGTAGCACACAGATGCTCTGGATGAAGAGTCAGTTAGAAGATTATCAGATTTATGAGAGTAGAATTCCTATCTTCTGTGATAATACTTCTACTATATGTTTATCTAAGAATTCAATCTTACATTCCAAAGCTAAACATATTGAGATTAAACATCATTTCATTAGGGACTATGTTCAAAAGGGTGTTCTTTCTTTAAAATTTGTGGATACCGACCATCAATGGGATGATATATTTACAAAACCCCTTGCTGAAGATAGGTTTAAGTTCGTTCTGAAGAATATCAATATGGATTTATGCCCAGAATGAAAAGATGAGAAGTTCTGACGTATGGACAAGTTCTGAAATATGTTTTGGATTATCTTCTTATAAGAAGTTCTGATTGTGATTATTTAGAAGTTCTGATTCTGTTATTACTAACATTTCATTATCTAAGTTGATTCAGAATCTCTTTTAAAGTAAAACAGTTGTCACCAGTTGTTCCATAAGATGAACACATGTTCACTCTTTTTGGACAAAGTTCTTTTGTGTCAGTCAAGGACACATTCGGAATGCTTTTGACCTACAAAGGATGTGTCTGATTGGGAAGGTAACTTCTGTTCCCAGAATATTTATAGATATTCTAACGAGAAGAGTTCCTGTTGAAGGTTTTGCTCCTTTGTTCAAAGAAGAGCTTGACAAGGCTGTTAAGTGTTATTTGAAGGCTTCTGTCAAAGCTCAATCTTCTGTTGATCCTACATGGATTCGAGGAAGAGTTCTTCCTTCTCTGGTTGAGTTGCAGAAGAAGGATCTGAAGAAGAAAGAAGCAAGATTGAAGAAAAAAGCTTTAGAATAAGAAGCTAAGCAAGCTAAGAAGCAGAAGATCACTTATGATCCTTACTAGGTAAATTCCAAAGAATATCAAGAGAAGTGCATCAGGGAATCTTTCCGTGCTTTAAGAGCTGCTAGTTCCTCTCAGAAAAAGCCTTCTCCTTCTGAACCTCAAAATTCCCTCACCATCCCATACAGTTTCCAACCACCTCCATCTACCCTTATTCGAAACCCTGAACCACTAAATGTCATTCCCCTAACACCTTCTGATATTCCATCTTCATCTACCCTCACCATAGAATCTCCACCTTCTTTAACCCATTCTTTACCATCCAGAAAATCCAACCCTTACTCCCTTCTATACCCTGACTATCGCTTCACTTTTAACCCTTCTGAACCCCCCATTCCTATTGACATTGCTCTGTTCAATATAAAGTTCAGCAAGAGGATGGAAATTCTGAGAGCTACTCGTGACTCCAAGCTGGATCATGTTGCTACTCAGGGCTTATGGAATCGCTTTAGAAAATATTTTCAGAATGATGCAATGAACATCCAGAAGAGATGTGTTGCTGAAGCATCTGGATCTTCTGGTTACTGCTTGGATCTTGATGATGGTAAGTACTACCATCCAATCAAAAATTGGAGATCTCTTGAAGAAAAGAAGTTTGTGGATGAGTTGGAAGATGAACCATGTCTGACTATGGTCGTTTGGAAGCCAAAATATCCTGTTCTGACTAGAGATTTCCAGTGGCTATTCAACTGGCTAAGGGAGAACTCTTCTAAGAAGGCACCTAACATGGTCTTTCCTGAAGTACTCTATCCTTCAGAAGTTGCTGCTCCCATTCCTCCAAAGAATCTGGTTGAGATTCTTCAAGCTCTGGACAATGAAGATTCTGAGATCCCTGATCCAGAATATGCTGAAGATGCTTCTGTGTCAGAAGCTGATGCTGAGAAGCAAGATGCTGAGAATCATTCTGCTGAGGAAGTTCCTGTTCAGAAAAATCAAGATGATGTTCTCACATTGGATGCTGCTGCTGGTAATGCTATCCCTCTGAACGATAGCTGTGCATATTCTTCTGCTGAACCCTCAGTTCTGGTGAACGCTATCAAGGCCCTTCAACAGAATCAAGATGTTATAGATTCTCGCTTGGATAAGCATGATGAAGCACATAAAGAATTAAGATCCTTCATGAAGAAGCAGTCTGAAAGTACCTCTGAGATTCAAGACCTTCTAGGCCGAATAGTTTCTAAGCTAGGCTAGTCGTAGTCCTTTGGTCTTAGTTGTTTCTTTTGTTTTTGCATCTGTTTTTCTTGCATCTTCTGTATCTTCTGATACATTTTGATCAATCAATGAATCTTTATCTTCTCTCATTTTGTTTGTGTTTCATCTGAATCTTTTATGCTTTTTAATGTTATGACAAAAAGGGGGAGAAAATGTGATAAATGATTTGATTAATTATATTAGTTGCTGGGAGTAAGTCTCCACATTTCTAACAAAATTTGCGAGTTCTATGTCTTTGAGATTTTTGTAGGAATGAAGACATTCTGAAAAAAGCTCAACATGAGAAGCAAAAACATGGGGAAAAAGCAATTCTATATAGAAACATGCTCATGGAATTTGAAGCAAGCTTAGCGCTGTGAAGCTTCAAGATCAGAAGCAAGAAGGAAGAATGTTCTGATATTCTCGTGGCAGAATATGCTCTGACACATTCTTATCCCTTATATGTTCTGATGCATTTTATGTGTTCTGATACATACTATATGCTCAGATACATATATTATGTTCTGATTCATTCATGCTCTGACTTTTGTCGTTTAGTTTGTTCTGAAACATTTCAGGATGTAGAGATGCTCTAATGATGCTCTGGTACATTCTGAAGGATAGAAAAACACTTAGAAAGGGGGGGGGGGTTGAATAAGTGTAGCTTTAAAACTCTTAAGATAAAAACAATTTGCACAATGATTTTTATCCTGGTTCGTTGTTAACTAAACTACTCCAATCCACCCCCTTGAAGTGATTTACCTCACCTGAGGATTTAGTTCACTAATCACACGAGATTACAATGGTTTTCCACTTAGATAACCTCTAAGTCTTCTAGTGTATTCTGATCACAACCTGATCACTCTAGGAACACAATGCTTAGATACCCTCTAAGACTTTCTAGAGAATCCGATCACAACTTGATCTCCTCTAGTTCTTACAAATGAATGTAAACAATTCTTACAAGAGTATTACAATGCTTCTTAAAAGCTATAATCACAACTGTGATATTTCTCTTAAAGTTTAAGCTTAATCTCACTAAGATATCACAACAGTAATGAATTGAGGTTGAATATGAAGTTTGAGAGCTTTTGAATTCAACAGTGTTTCTGTAAGTTTGCGCAAAGTATTGTTTTCAGCTTCTCATTAGAACTTCTATTTATAGGCGTTTGAGAAGATGACCGTTGGGAGCATTTAATGCGTTGCGTGATCCGTACAGCATTGCATTTAATGTTTCACTCTTTTGTCAACTACCTCGAGCCTTGCTTTTCCTGCTTTCACTAACGTTGCATTTAATAGCTTCTAACGTTCCTTTTGTCAGTCAGCATAGCCTGCCATCTTGTACTTGCTTCTGATCTGATGTTTGTGTAAACAACGTTTGAATATTATCAGATTCAAACAGGTTGGTGCAGAGCATCTTCTTGTCTTCTGACCTTGAAGAGCTTCTAGCGTGATACCATGAGAACTTCAGTGCTTCTGATCTTAAGTTCTTCTGATGCTTCAATAGACCATGTTCTGATTCTCCTTGACCATCTTTTGATGTCTTGTGAGAGCATGTTCTGATGTTACATACTTGAACCTTCTGAGTCAGTGCTTCTTGCGCTGATTTTGTGCATACTCTTTATATATTTCCTGAAATGGAAATTGCATAGGATTAGAGTACCACATTATCTCAAGCAAAATTCATATACATTGTTATCATCAAAACTAAGAATACTGATCAGAACAAATCTTGTTCTAACAATCTCCCCCTTTTTGATGATGACAAAAACATAATAAATGATATGAATTTGCAATCAGAATATCAGACGGCTAAAGACAATTACACAGTTATAGCATAAGCATATAAACATAGTGTGTGAATATGTCTCCCCCTGAGATTAACAATCTCCCCCTGAGATGAATAATCTCCCCCTGAAATAAATACTAAAAGAAATTTATAAATAAAGGACTTACCTGAGTATTTTCCATTTCAGTTGAGACGATCACCTATGCTTAGATCTTCAGAACATTCAGAGCTTCTGCTTCTTGCTTCCATAGGACAGCTTCAGAGCTTTGAATTTCTTCATGAATCATTGCATGCTAGATTGTATCAGAACATTGTTGAATGTACCAGAGCATCATCAGAGCATCTCTACATCCTGAAATGTTTCAGAACAAACTAAACGACAAAAGTCAAAGCATGAATGAATCAGAACATAAAATATGTATCAAAACATATAGTATGTATCAGAGCATATAATATGTATTAGAGTCACATAAAAATGCATCAGAACATATAAGGAATAAGAATGTGTTAGAGCATATTCTGCCACGAGAATATCAGAACATTCTTCCTTCTTGATTCTGATCTTGAAGCTTCACAGCACTAAGCGTGTTTCAGATTCCATGAGCATGTTTCTATATAGAATTGCTTTTCCCCATGTCTTTGCTTCTCATGTTGAGCTTTTTCAGAATGTCTTCAATCCTGCAAAAAATCTCGAGCATTGAACTTGCAAATTCTGTTAGAAATGTGGAGACTTACTCCCAGCAACTGATAATATAAATCAGATCATTTATCACATTTTCTCCCCCTTTTTGTCATAACATCAAAAAACATAAAAGATTTAAGATGAAAAACAAACAATATGAGAGAAAAGATAATATTCATTGATTTCGACAGAAAATCATCAGAAGATACAAAAAGAGATGCACAGAAGCAGATGCAAGAACAAGGAGACAACTAAGACACAAAAGACTACGACTAGCCTAGTTTGGAAACTATCTTGGCTAGAAGTTCATGAATCCCAGCATTGCTTTCCTTCTGTTCTTTTATGAAGTTACTGAACTTAGCATGTGCTACATCATGCTTATCCAAGCGAGAAGCAAGAACATATTGATTCTGTTGAAGAGACCTGATAGCGTTCACCAGAACGAAGGGTTCAGCAGAAGAAGATGCATTGCTATCATTCAGAGGGATAGCATTGCCAGCAGCAGCATCCAGAGTGAGAACATCGCCTTGATTTTACTTAACAGGACTTTTCTCAGAAGGATGATTCTCAGCATCTTCCATTTCAACATCTGAATCTGATTCGGAAGCAACTTCAGCATATTCTGGATCAGGGATCTCAGAATCTTCATTCTCCAGAGCTTGAAGAATCTCAGCCAGATTCTTTGGAGGAATGGGAGCAGGAACTTCTGAAGGTAGACCACTTCAGGAATGACCATATCTGGTGCTTCCTCAAAAGGATTCACCCTAAGCCAGTTGAATAACCATTGGAAGTCTCCAGTCAGAACCGGATATTTAGGCTTCCAAACAACCATCTCCCAAGAATGTGCTTCTTTTTCAACTTCTGAAGCTTCTGCTAGTTCATCAACAAAAGCTTTTTCTTCAAAACAATGCATGCCTCCAAGACGACTATGCCAGAAGTCTTCATAAGGTCTGAGAATCTTGCGAGGACCTGGGGTCATTGCTATGCGCCTCTTCTGAAGCTCCCGAAACATAGAGTCCAGAAATCTTTTACTAAAGCAGGATAAATTGGTCCAACCAATCTATCAAGGTAGTTTGACCAGCCTTGTGCCATTATCTCAGCATGAGTGTTGAAACCATGTATGCTTAGATTTTCAAAATCTACCGAAGATTCACACAAAACTTCCAGTTCAGTTGAAAGAATGGAACATGTCTTCAAAGGAGCATAACCATGCTTGCGATGAACAAGATGAGCAGAAGACATTTCGTCTTTACTTGGAGAACTTGATGAAGAAAGCATGGAGATATACTGGGGTTCGGTTACGAACTATGGTTTATGCAAATAATGAGGAAAATAGAAAGAGAGAGATGAATGAAGAGAGAGAGTAAAAAAATGAAATTAATGGGAGATGAGTATATAAAGGGACAGATTTGAAATGAAATGCAATACGTGTTTGAATGAATATGATTATAGAAAACATGGAATCAAATGCATTTAATGAGAGATGACGTTAGGAGAGATAATGTGAAATTTGAAATGATTTGCACAATTACCTAGGGCGACGTCTCCTCAACTCTACGCATGCTTATCCAAAAAGAGTGAACACGTGTTCATTTTCTGGAAAACTGGTGACAACTGTTTTACTTTAAAAGAGATTCTGAATCAATTTAGATAATGAAACGATAATAATAGCAGAATCAAAACTTCTAATTGGTCACTATCAGAACTTCTTATAAGAAGATAATCCAAACACATTTCAGAGCTTATCCATACGTCAGAACTTCTCATCTTCTCATTCTGGGCATAAATCCATATTGATATTCTTCAGAATGAACTTAAACCTATCTTTAGCGAGGGGTTTAGTAAAGATATCAGCCCATTGATGGTCTGTATCCACAAATTTTAAAGAAAGAACACCCTTCTGAACATAGTCCCTAATGAAATGATGCTTAATCTCAATATGTTTAGCTTTGGAATGTAAGATAGGATTCTTAGATAAAAATATATCAGATGTATTATCACAGAAGATATGAATGTTACTCTCATATATTTGATAATCTTCTAACTGACTCTTCATCTAGAGCATTTGTGTGCTACAACCAGCAGCAGCAACATAATCCGCTTCTGTTGTTGAGAGGGCATTGGTAGCTTGCTTCTTGCTGTACCAGGAGATCAGGTGACTTCCAAGAAATGGACAACTTCCAAAAGTGCTTTTCCTTTCAAATCTATCTCTAGCATAGTCAGCATCACAAAATCCTACTAAGTTGTACTCTTTAGATCTTCTGTAGACTAAACCAACATTAGTAGTACCTTTCAGATACCTCAGAACTCTCTTAACAGTTGTTAAGTGATATTCTCTGGGATCTTATTGGAATCTTGCACACAAACAAACACTGAATAGAATGTCAGGTCTAGAAGCAGTCAAATATAGAAGAGATCCAATCATACCTCTGTACAACTTCTGATCAACCTTCTTACTTACCTCATCCTTACCTAGGACACATGTTGGATGCATAGGAGTTTTAGCTTCTTTGCTTTCAGAAAGATTAAACTTCTTCAAAAGTTCTTTCACATACTTCGTTTGATGAACATATGTTCCATCATAAGTTTGATTGATTTGACTCCCAAGAAAATACTTGAGTTCTCCCATCATGCTCATCTCGAATTCAGCCTGTATAGACTTAGCAAACTCCTTCCCAAGTGAAGCATTAGAGGTTCCAAAGATAATATCATCGACATAAATTTGAAAAATTAAAATATATTTCTTAAATGTTTTACAGAAAAGAGTCGTGTCCACTTGTCCTCTAGTGAAACCATTGTTCAGAAGGAAAGAACTTAATCTTTCATACCAAGCCCTAGGAGCTTGCTTCAATCCATACAATGACTTCTTTAGTTTGAAAACATGTTCTGGAGACTTTGAGTCTTCAAAACCGGGAGGTTGGTGGACATAGACTTCCTCATCTATATAACCATTTAAGAAGGCACTCTTAACATCCATCTGATATAGAGTTATGTTGTGTTGAGTGGCAAAAGAAATCAATAAGTGAATAGATTCTAACCTGGCCACCGCTGCAAAGGTTTCTGTATAGTCAATCCCTTCTTGCTGACTATAGCCCTGAGCAACCAGTCTGGCTTTGTTTTTTACAACTTCTCCTTTTTCGCTTAGTTTGTTTCTGAAGACCTACTTGGTTCCAATGATGTTGAATCCTTTTGGTCTAGGAACCATTTCCCATACATCATTCCTTGTAAACTGATTTAGTTCTTCTTGCATGGAAATTATCCAATCTGGATCTTCTAGAGCTTGATCAACAGAAGTTGGCTCGATCAAAGAGACAAGACCTAATTGACGTTCTGCATTGTTCTTCAGGAATGACCTGGTTCTGATAGGATCATCTTTCTTTCCAAGAATGACATCTTCTGAGTGAGCAGAGGTGAGTCTAGAAGATCTTCTGACCGTTGGCTCTTCAGAAATTCTGAGATTCTCTAAAGACGCAGCAACTTGATCTTCTGATCCTTTGCTTCTGAGATCTTGAGCTTCTGATACTTTGCTTCTTGGTTCTTCAGCTTCTGAGATTGAGATATCTATATCTGCAAAATTCTCAAACTGCTCTGGCTTTTCAAGACCAAGCTTATCATCAAATCTAATATTGATTGATTCTTCTAAACCCAATGTTTCAGTATTGTATACTCTGTAGTCTTTAGAGCATTCAGAATATCCAAGAAGGAAACGTTTTTGTGCCTTAGAATCAAACTTACCAAGATGATCTTTAGTATTCAAAATGAAACAAACACATCCAAAAGGATGAAAATATAAAATGTTGGGCTTTCTGTTCTTCCACAATTCATAAGGAGTCTTATTTAGAATAAGTCTTATAGAGATTCTATTCTGAATATAACATGCAGTATTTATTGCTTCTTCCCAGATGTGCTTAGCCATATTGGTTTCATTGATCAAGGTTCTGGCCATTTCTTGTAGAGTCCTATTCTTTCGCTCTACAACTCCATTTTGTTGTGGAGTTATAGGGCAAGAGAGATCATGGGCAATACCATTTTCTTTGAAGAACTCCTCAAAGAATCTGTTCTCAAATTCGCCACCATGATCACTTCTGACCTTTATGATTTTATACTCCTTCTCAGATTGAACCTGAGTGCAGAATTCAAAGAACACTGAATGAGACTCATCCTTGTGTTTTAAGAAATTTACCCATTTCCATTGGCTATAATCATCTACGATGATTAATCCATATTTCTTCCCTCTGACAGATGCTGTTTTGACTGGGCCAAACAGATCAATTTGCAAAAGTTCTAACGGCCTAGAGGAAGAGACAACATTCTTAGATTTGAATGCAGGTTTGGAGAACTTGCCCTTCTAACATGCTTCACAAAGAGCATCTGATTTGTATTTCAGATTTGGGAGTCCTCTGACCAGATTTAGTTTGTTAATCTGAGAAATCTTTCTCAAATTAGTATGGCCTGATCTTCTGTTCCAGACCCATTGCTCTTCAGAAATAGACATAAGGCAAGTCACCTTCTGCTTCTCAAGATCAGAAAGATCAATCTTATAAATGTTGTTCTTTCTCTTGCTTGTAAATAGGATTGAGCCATCCTTCTGACTTACAACCTTGCAAGACTTTTGATTGAAGATTTTGTCATAACCATTGTCACTTAATTGACTTATGGACAATAAGTTATGCGCTAATCCTTCTACAAGAAGTACATTAGATATGGAAGGAGAATTACCAATACTTATGGTTCCAGAGCCAATTATCTTGCCCTTCTAATCTCCTCCAAACTTGACTTCTCAACCAGACTTAAGAACCAGGTCTTGAAACATAGACCTTCTTCCCGTCATGTGTCGCGAGCACCCAGAGTCCAGGTACCATGACATGTTGTGCTTTGTCTTCTTTGTTGCCAAGTATATTTGCAACAGAAATTATCTTCTCCTTAGGTACCCACAACTTCTTGGGTCCTTTATTGTTAGTTTTCCTCAAGTTCTGATTGAACTTGGGTTTAGCATAATAAACAACAGGAGGTACAACATGATATTCCTTAGGTTTAGCAGCATGATATTTTCTAGGTTGTGTCACATGCTTCTTAGTGTGTATAATGAAATCTTTTTGCATGTGAAGTGATCCTAATATCATGTGAGTGGTCATATTTGAACTGATCATACAATGGCTTGTATGTGATTTTCATATCATCTACAGGTTCAAATTTGTGTGGGGTGTCACCCTCATAGCCAACGCCAATCCTTTTGTTTCCAGAAACTCCATATATCATAGAAGCAAGATGACTTCTGCCAATACTTCTAGATAAGAACTTTCTGAAGCTCGAGTCATATTCTTTCAGAATATGATTGAGACTAGGAATGGATTTTTCCTGATTCAGAAGGAGATCCAATATCTTTGGATAATTTTAAAACTTTTTCCTTCAGTTCAGAATTTTCCACTTCCAGCTTCTTAGTTTCAGAAACAAATAGCTTTTTCAGCTTTTTGTATTTGATACTAAGATGAGCCTTGAGTTCCAGAAGTTCTGTTAAACTGGAAACTAACTCTTCTCTAGATAGTTCAGAGAATACCTCGTCAGAATCTGATCCATCATCAACTGTGGCCATCAGTGTAATGTTTGCTTGCTCGCCTTCATAGTCCGATTCTGAATCTGAATCATCCCATGTTGCCATAAGACCTTTCTTCTTATGAAACTTCTTCTTGGGATTCTCCTTCTGAAGTTTTGGGCACTCATTCTTGTAGTGACCAGGCTCATTGAATTCATAGCATGTGACCTTCTTCTTGTCAGATCTTCTGCTTCCAGAAGATTCTCCTTTTTCAAGCTTCTTAGAACTTTTGAAGTTCTTGAACTTCCTGTGCTTTCTTTTCCAGAGTTGGTTTACCCTTCTAGAGATCATGGACAGCTCTTCTTCGTCTTCTGATTCTGATTCTTCAGAATCTTGTTCTTCAGCCTGAAAAGCGTTAGTTCATTTTTTATAATTAGATTTTAATGCAATAGACTTACCTTTCTTCTGAGGTTCATTAGCATCCAGCTCTATTTCATGACTCCTCAGGGCACTGATCACTTCTTCAAGAGAGACTTCATTCAGATTCTTGGCAATCTTGAAAGTAGTCACCATAGGACCCCATCTTCTTGGCAAGCTTCTGATGATCTTCTTGACATGATCAGCCTTGGTGTATCCCTTGTCAAGAACTCTTAATCCAGCAGTTAGCATTTGAAATCTTGAGAACATTCTCTCCATGTTTTCATCATCCTCCATCTTGAAGGCTTCATATTTCTGAATCAAGGCAAGAGCTTTGGTCTCCTTGACTTGGGCATTTCCTTCATGAGTCATTTTCAATGATTCATATATATCATAGGCAGTTTCCCTGTTAGATATCTTCTCATATTCAGCATGAGAGATAGCATTCAGCAAAACAGTCCTACACTTGTTGTTATACCCCAAAATTTTCCCACATCTTTTTCATAAAAAAGGCAACAGACTTCTGTCTAAAAATTGGGAGTTTCATATAATCTTGGATTTTATTCCATAAATATCCTGATTTTATGAATACTCGGTTTTTAGAATTTTTCTTATACGGTATTTTGGCTCGCTGTTGAATTTATTCTTACGCAAACGCCAGTTACTGTTTATCATTTCACACACGCTGTTTATTTGAGATTTAATTGCAGATAAATAGTACTGATGCAATTGGTACAAAATTAAATCTTTTTGCAGGCGCAGAGTCCGGGGATTCAGACTGTACTGGTAACAAGTAAATTATTATTATTTTTTGTTTCCCACTAATTTTTGTACTATATTCTATTATTTTCAAAATCTTTTCCTTTCTTTTCAAATCTCTTTCTTTCAAAAAAAAAATCTTAACTTTATTCTATACATCTCTTTTTTCAATCCCTACCATATACTTTCTTTCAAATCCTACTACCACTCAAATTTTCCTTTTTTTGTACGGAATCACTTCATTCCCCAACGTCTCTATCCTTCTTTTCACTCTATAAATACCTCTCATTTTTTCCATAAAATCTCACATCAAATTCTAACTCATCTCTCAAATTTCTACTTCATATTCATTCTCTCTTCTTCCCTGGAAAAATGGCGAAGCTGATGGAAACGTGTTTTCTTATGGTCATCACCGTCGTGGTGGTAATCATGTCCTTCTTCTGTCTGCATAGTCCTGTAAAATGCGGACCTTGGTTGATTACACTCCCAATCATCTATATGTTATTATTTGTAGCATGGGTTATTAATCGTCATTCTTAAAGTTTGTCGTATCTTTTATTTTTTTTATAACGTACCGTTTACTCGTTGTACTGTGTGGACCTCCGATTTTTTTTAATACCGGGCCATACCTCTGATCTGTAGAGATACGTGAACTGACTCTTTTTTGTCGCTTAATGCTTTCGCATTTTGAAAATTCACAGAGTCGCCACCGACCTTTTATTTTATCCAATTAAGGAAAGGTTTATAAAAGACACAGAAAAAAGACCTTTAAGAAATTCTGGGTAAGGGGGTAGGTTATACAAAGGGAAGGTGTTAGCACCCTTTGTATCCATGGTTATCCATGGGCTCTTAAGTTTGCTTAGCTCACTTGTTTTTCGATCACTTTTCAATTGCTCTGAAATTGCTCATATGTGGTTTCAAATACTTTTGTAAATTGAATTTTGTAATGATCCGTGTGTGGATGTATACAAAATGCTTGTTTATCTTTCGAAAGATGTTTTGAAAAGAACGTTAACTTTGTAATAACCCGTGTTTGGATGTATACAAAGTATTGTCTTTTTTGAAAGTTTTGAAAAATCAACAGTGTATGAGAATTTTGTTTGTTTTGATTTGAGCAAGCAAACTAGGAGGTCTACCCTGAGTTGTAAGGTCTTTATCCTATTTCCTTTAAAAATCTATCCTTTCACCGGATATAAAAGCAAGGTTCGATTTTGTACTCAAAACAGTGGAATTTTGACTTTGATTTTGAAAGATTGAAAAGGGATTACCTTAAGAGGTGCAAGTGTGATTGTGATTGGATTCAGATATTTATCTTTGAAGTTAGTGATCTAACGGTTCAATTTTATCTTTGACATACACGCAGTTTATATGTGCTGGAAATTAAAGTGCGGAAATGTAAAGTGCGGAAAGTAAATCTACGCTATTACATCGATTGTGCAGGAAATGTAAACTAGCCTATTTACATGAATTTGACGAATTTTTTTTTTGAATAACCATTTTTTTAAAAAAAATTTCAAAAATAACAAACTTTTCAAAAAAATTACAAAAATGTCATTTTTTTTTTAAAAAACACACGTTGTCGCCAGGGGGGGTGGCGACAACACTGGGCCTGCAATGCAGTCGCCAGTGGGCCTGGCGCCCATGTGTTAATTTTAGGTGTTGTCGCCACCCCCCCTGGCGACAACACCCCCCCTTTATTTTTTTTTTTCTTTTTTTTTTTGTAATTTTTTTTTCTTTAACATTAATTTCACTTAAATTTTTTCAGTATTTTTTTTTTAATAACTACAATTTTGTAATAATTTTGTGTAGTAATTTTCAATATTTTTCAATCTTAGTTTCATTATTTCCACCTAATTTTTTTAATTATTTCCTCTTAATTTTATTCATTGTTTCCTCATAATTATTTCTTTCAATATTAATGTAATTTTTTTCATTATTTCCTCTTAATTTTTTTTCAATATTAATGTAATTTTTTTCATTATTTCCTCTTAATTTTTTTATGGTATTATATTTTAGGTAATTTTTTAGTTTCAAAATTAATGTTTTCGGTACTATTTTCTCTTAAATCTTTGTAAATTTTGTTGGTTCCAAATATGTTCTCCATGGTAATATTTGGTAATTTCTTTCAATATGTACCATGATCTTTTTTTTATTTAGTAATTTTTTTTTTGTGTTGTAACCCATAAAATTTAAAAAAAAAAAGTTCATTTCATTGAAAAAGTAAATTACATACATCAAGGAAACTAATAACTATGTTGTGGAACTAGATCCACGATTGGGACATTTGGTCCTATTATGTCCTACCTCACGACATGTACTACACTTCCTCTGCATTTTTTCAGTTACGTCCATCTCGGTTCTAATACGCCTGCTGTTTGGTCGACCGCTTTTATTCCGACGCATTAAATCGTTATGCCAAACTGTTTCCCCCTCGTACACAGGCCAATATGCTTCCATTGCTACCACCGGGAAGTAATTGTCGTATACGTTGAGCAACGTTGAAACCTTGTAAATTTCTGATACCAAAGATAATGCATCAAAGTGAGTATGTGAACATGCTGCAAGGACATGGGAGCAAGGCATGCGAAATGCTTGAAATTGGCCACAGTCGCACCAACGATCTGGGATATTGACGCGATACTGTTGTCGTGGAAGTCCCTGATTGTGGTCAATTGTTTCCTTTACACTGAAGGTGTGGCCATGACGGTCGAACTCGGTCACCCGATGAGTGTTACCCTTGGCAGATTCCTGTTGTATATATTTCATGCAGACGTCACTATATACCTGTTGTGTTTGTAACACTGAATTCCACCTCTTGCCTCGTGTGGCGAACAAAGTTGCCATCCGAAAATACGTAGCACTAACAATGGCAGTTACAGGTAGGTTTCGTATGCCTTTGAAAACCCCGTTCATTGATTCCACAAGATTTGTAGTCATGTGGCCCCACCTAGCCCCATCGTCGTATGACCTAGTCCATCTTGCTCTATCAATGCTGTCAATCCACCTCCCTGCATCTGGATTTGTCAACGCTATTTCTCGGCGGTAGTATTGAAATCCAGGTTGGTTTAAGGCATACCCCGCGTTCACCAAGTGGTTCTTCAAAAATTTATCCTTGATCTCTCTCATAAAATTCTGTGCTATGTGCCTAATACAGTAGACATGCTTAGACGGAGGGTTGTGCCAACCATTTGCCGGATTGTTGTATGCGCTTTCAATAGAAGCGTGCCTGTCAGAAATCAAACAAAGATTAGGTTGTGGAGCGACTCTAGCTCGGAGATTCTTCAGAAAGAAACCCCAAGCAGCAGCTGTTTCGCCTTCTACCAAAGCAAATGCTATTGGAAAAATGTTGCTATTTCCATCCTGCGCGACCGCCATCAACAAAGTTCCCTTGTATTTCCCATACAGCCACGTTCCATCAATTTGAATAATCGGCTTGCAAAAACCAAAACCGACGATGCATGGTTGAAACGCCCAGAATAGTCTATGGAAGATTCCATTACCTTCGAGAGGGGTTCCGTCCTGGGACTGTGCCGGCAGTGTCTCCAATATACTAACAGTCCCAGGTGAATACAATTGCAGTGCAGCCAGGTAGCGAGGAAGTTGTTGGTACGATTCCTCCCAGTTGCCGTAGACTCTTTCAATTGCTTTCTGTTTCGCCAACCAAGCCTTTCTGTACGAAGGTCTGTATTTGAACACAGAAACGCAATGAGAAATAATTGTCTTCACCTTCAGGGATGGGTCAGTTTCGACCAGAGGAATGATGGTATGGCATATCATGTCATGACTGAGTTTTCGATGATCTTGCGCCATGTTAGTGGTGACGCAGGTGTGGGCTTGAGATATCGAACGTATCACCCACGCGTTAAACTTCTTTCTGAATGATGCCTTCAGCATGTATCCACATTCCGGGTTTTTGCATGCAATAGTGACTCTCTCTGGATTTGATCGATCGGCTTTAAAATCAACACAATTTGCTAAGTGCCAATTTTTTATAGCCAACAGACAATCATCCTTCGAACGAAACGTGTCACCCTCTTTCAACTCCTCGCTTGACCTCATGTATGGATTGTAGAACATATCGGACGATGGCTCGTCCTCTCCTAAATTAAGCGTTGTGAAATGTGCCGGAGGTGAATATGCATGTGTATCCGGTACTGGATCCGGTACTGGAACTTCTTCGTCACCTTCATCTCCGGATTCACGATTCACCAACTCATCAACAACATCTTCTATATCATTTTCTTCGTCAATGACATGCTCGGGTTGTTGTTCGTCATCAACAACAGGATCAATAACTTGTGACTGAATATTTTGCGAAGGAGCATTTTGTTCAACCACTACGTACAGTTCCAGATAATCATAACCAAAATACTCATGGGTGAGGAGCATGTTTTGGACCTCTAAGTCAGTTGTTATCTCTGATTGACAAAACATGACTGAGTTGTTAGGTTGAAGAAGGGGTTGTCGGTAAAATATCTGAGACACTGGTTCTCTTATTTTGGATTCGATTTTCCTTTTTAGATAAGAGAAATCTGATTGTCTATTTAGAGCAAAACGTGTTGAGTTTGTGTTTCTAAATAGAAAACCGTTTGTGTCGCAGTGGTATGTCTCACCATTCATATGAACACGAACTTTGAACTGCGAGGTGGATGCCATAATTTTGAAATGTGTTTGTGAAAGAAGAAATGTGAGAATTGTGTTGTGTTGCAAAAGGAAGAAATGTTTGGGAAAGTTGTGATGGTTGTAAAAAATAGTATGTGAAGTAGTTCCTATATATCATGCAAGAAATCTTACACAAGGGTAATGCATGCAAGAAATGAAGCAATAATTCTGCAGAAGATAGTAACTTTGACATGACTAATGCATGTCACGAGAGATTCTCGTGCCCACCTCTTACACAAGAGTCATGCATGCAATAAATGAGGCAATAATTCTGCAGAAGATAGTAACTTTGACATGACTAATGCATGCCACAAGAGATTCTCGTCCCCACCTCTTACACAAGGGTAATGCATGCAAGAAATGAAGCAATAATTCTGCAGAAGATAGTAACTTTGACATGACTAATGCATGTCACAAGAGATTCTCGTGCCCACCTCTTACACAAGAGTCATGCATGCAATAAATGAGGCAATAATTATGCAGAAGATAGTAACTTTGACATGACTAATGCATGCCACAAGAGATTCTCGTCCCCACCTCTTACACAGGGGTCATGCATGCAATGAATGAGGCAATAATTCTGCACAAGATAGTAACTTTGACATGACTAATGCATGCCACAAAAGATAGGGCTGCATGCATGAAGATAGGGGGAATCGTTGCAGGAATCTATCAGGAATCGTTTCAGGAATCATTACAGGCGCATGCTAGTGTACAGGAACTCGTTTCGGACGCATGCGAAGGACAGAAAACAGATGGGGACCATGTGGGGCCCTGAATTTTATTCTACAAAATTATTGTTTATGTTTTTCCCTTGTAAATGAAACCCTAATTGTCCCTCTATAAATTAGGGTTTCTTGTGTGCATCAGTACAGACACGAAAAAATGAGATCTCGAATAAGGCCAGATGGCACGCACCGGACTACTGATCCTCCGCCACCTGTAAGGCGTTTGGACTATCAACCTCCCATTGTCCGAAGGAACGGTTACGTTATTTTTTCTGCCGTCAAACCTCCCATGCAGGTAATGTTTTGGAACATTCATTCCATGGATCAGCTTAAGAGAACTCTTCTCAGGTTTTTGGAGGGAGAGTGGAGTCCAGGCGAACAAAACAGATCTATCAAGAGACTTAGAACAAGGGGAGGTGTTTTTCTTGAAAGACAGCGTTGGTGGGAGACAATGGAGGACGACATTCAATGCACTCGAATGATGGAGGACAGAGAAGACATTGTCCTAACCGTTGTAATATCCTAGACGTTACAGTTTCTTTATTATTTCAGCTACTTCTGTACCGTCCAATTAAATGCTCTGAGCATATATTAATGAAATGTTTTTTTAAGATTACAAAGTTTCCAATTAGTATTTAAGCTATTAAAAATTAGTATTTAAGTTATTAAAAATTAGCAAAATAAAGGTGTTTCACCGATTATAAATAAAGGTGTGTGTGTGTGTGTGTGGAGTTGAAGTACCAACTCTTTCTTCATTCTTACTGCAAACACTGAAAATGAACTCAGTTTGGGCTGTCGTTTTTTTTGAGGAAGGTAGTCACATGCGTGTCTGCCTTAACCCCCATTGGAATTTCCAGAGAATTGTTAGAGCCATCAACACCGGGTTTCGTCAACTAGATGGTCCGACCAGAAAAGTTAAACAGATAGATTACCGTTGTCCATACATTACGTTGACGGATAATAATCCAGAAGGCACCTACATGTATTATTGGGACCGCGTGAAAGACGATGTGGACGTGGATCTAATGTTTTGGACACATAGTGGAGAGGTTAACCGAGGCGTTGAAGATCCACTTGTTCTTGCAGTGATACTCGAGTAGTTTAGATTAAGTGTTGTTGTGTTTGTTGCAATGATCGAGCGTGTACTACAAGTTGTTATGTGTTATTTTCTTAGATGTTTTTAGTTTCTGTGCTGGTTATTGTCAATGTACCTTTTTAATTAATGAATGAATTAATGTTTTCCATAACATATATATATATCTGCGCTATTTTAATATAAAAGTCTCAAAAGCTATTATAGTTGTATGTTTTAAATGAATTCACACTAATGATAATGCATGTCACAAATTATGATATGGAATTAAAATCTATTATAACATAACATTTTCAAAATGTAACATAAATATGAAGAGACCAGACTAATGCACGCCATAAGAGAACCTCGTCCCCACCTATTACACAAGGCTAATGCATGCAAGAAATGAACCAATAATTCTGCACAAGTCACTGTATATGACGTGACAAGACTCTGCAGGGAATCTCGTCCCCACCACCGACATGAAGTGACAAGACTCTGCAGGGAATCTGGTCCCCACCACAGACTTGACGGGACAAGGCTCTGCAGGGAATCTCGTCCCCACCACAGACATAAAGTGACAAGACTCTGCAGGGAATCTCGTCCCCACCACCGACATGAAGTGACAAGACTCTGCAGGGAATCTCGTAATAACCTATGCATTTTGGCTATAAATATGTTCCCAAACTTGTTCATTTTCTTCATCACCTCTTATACTATCATCAGAGCAACTTAGCATCAGAGCAACTTTGTGTTTCATCATCAACAAACATGTCTCTCCTAACTATGGGTCAAGAGCACCGAGGCACCATTGCAAACATTGCGACCTATGTAAGTTTTAGTAAACACTTAATTTTTTTTACTTAAATTTACTAATTTCAAATACTTATGGGAGGTGTTTTTTTTATAGGATGTCACGAGATTTAGGACCCGTGCTGGTAAGATGATTGCTCCTGACCCTTTGATTGTGGACTACGTTAAACGTGCGGGATTTGGTGAGGTAATGAACTTAACACATACCTCAGTTGATATGAAGTTTATATTAGCATTGTGTGAGCGTTGGAGGCCTGAGACTCATACTTTTCACCTTCCAATGGGTGAATGTACCGTCACTCTAGAGGACGTGTACATGTTGTTGGGTCTCAGAACAAATGGAAAGGCAGTGTATGGAAATGTCCAACAACCAAACGCCCTATGCGTCGAATTGTTGGGTGTGGATTTAATAGAGGGTGAGGGGCAACAAAGGGGTAGGGGCCAAGGTATAAAGCTTGCTGGCCTTCAGGAAGCTTATGTTGGGATTCAATTGGATCAGTTTTCTGACGAAGAAACTATACTGCGGAAAACTAGGATGTATATTATGTTGTTGTTTGGTAGGTTTCTATTTCCCGAAGGCACGGGAAATAGTGTTAATTTTATGTACTTGTGTTTACTTGGGGACATTGATGCAATAAAGACATATAGCTGGGGTTCGGCTGTGTTGGCATACCTATATAGTTCCTTATGCAAATGTGCAAAAAAGGATGTTTGTACATTTAGTGGATGTGCATTCTTGCTACAAACATGGGCATGGTGGAGGATGCCGATATTGGCCCCTGCAAATCCAAACAGTTACGCCTTCCCTTACGCTTCAAGGTAACGTTTGGATCTTATTTTAATTATTGCTTTTTATTCCATCATCATTGTAACTATATTGATTTATATCTTTTAATGTGTTTAGGTTCAATGCACTCGGAATGGATTGGTCCAAAACGCCTGATTCCAAAATCATTTTCTACCGCCAGCTATTAGATCGACTAGGACCCCAAGAAGTAATACCTCTAAAAATGTCCATTTTCTAAATATATTTTTAAAAATAACTATCTTCTATATTCTGAAATTAATATTATTTGCTTTGCAGTTTATTTGGCGTCCTTACTTGGAATTGGACCACGTACCCGACCTTGACGAGGCGGCTATTTGGACAGCAAAATCACCCATCATACGGTTCACCACTGTGGAGATGCACCCGAGTGACCGTGTGAAGCTCCAATTCGGCATGCATCAAGGTATCCCTGACCCACCTGAGCCTGACTGTTTGGGACGTTGGCATCTTGCGAAGGTTAGCGAACAGTGGTACGTACAAAATTACAAGTCCTTTGCCATAGAGCAGCGTAAAATATGGGCTCGTCGATCAAAAACGGTTCTAGAATTTCCTGTGGCGCCGGGAGAAATGAAGCCAACTGTTGAGTATGTAAACTGGTACAGGACCGTCACAAATCCAGAAATGATTGTGTCTGCCCCTTTCTATTTAGCTGACCCGCGAGCACAACCTCCATATTTTGGAGGACAACAACAACCACCACCAAATTACCACCAACAACAACAACACCCACCGCCACCAAATTACCAACAACAACAACAACCACCACCAAATTACCAACAACAACATTACCCACAACAACACCAACAACAACAACAACAACAAAGTTACCACCAACAACCAATGCAACCACAAACACCTTTTTACCAACAACATTCCCAACAACTCCACCCGTTTTTTTCATCCCAAACTCAACCACAAAATCAACAATTCCATGCAGGGAGCTCTTCTAGATCACATTTTCAGGAATTCCATGCGGGGGGCTCTTCAAGATCACCACCAATGACCCCCGACATGGGCATAGAAGAAGAATACCCGCAATACACCACATTCGACCAACACACATCACAGTACCCCAGCCAACAATTTGACTTCAACACACCGCCACAACCATTGTATTTTAACCAAACCGGATCCACCACCGACTTCCAAAACTTCCAGGCTGCACCCACTAGGAGAAATTTTAACCCGCCTAGACACAGCTTCGACAGCGCCGCGGGCACCCGCCTATCATATGGAGGGAATTCTATAGGTCAAGATGTTGAAGACCCAGGTTTCATTCAGGGACCGTCGACTATGGCACAAGACGTACCAAATAAAGGGGGGCGTCGTCGCGGGAATAGGGGGGCATTACCAACTCGTGACCCATCTACACGACCCATTCGACAACCTCAGTGTGGATCGTACCATGGTCCACGTGGCGCGCAATAAGATTTTTATTTGTATCTTGAATGTATTTTGTAATGTTTTTAATTATAATGTATTTGTATCGTTAATGTTTTTTGAAATGTCTTTAATTTTAATGTATTTCTATCGTCAATGTATCGTTATTGTATCTTAATATATAATTATTTTAACGAATGTCCAACTTATATTTTAATGTATTTAATATTTTTTAAAATAATATTATTTTTTTTCAATATTATATAATCTTAAAATTTATTTTATAATATAAATATAACATTGTTTTACTAACCAACTTCACAACTATATTAACCACAAAAATATAAGTTATTGATTAATTATTTTACTTATAATTCATTAACTACTTCCACTACTTCATTGACCAATAAAATATATATTATTAACCATGTTCAGAAACTAAATTATAAATAAGTTAATTAACATTTATATTCCAAAAATAATTTTAACAAGATAGATAAAAAAAACAATATAAAAAATTTATTGAAAAATTGTTGTTAAAAAAAAAACTAAAAAAAAAAACTAACAAAAATTATTAAAACATTGTAGTTATTAAAAAAAAATACTGAAAAAAATTAGGAGGACAATATGTTAAAGAAAAAAAAATTACAAAAAAAAAAAGAAAAAAAAAATAAAGGGGGGGTGTTGTCGCCAGGGGGGGTGGCGACAACACCTAAAATTAACACATGGGCGCCAGGCCCACTGGCGACTGCATTGCAGGCCCAGTGTTGTCGCCACCCCCCCTGGCGACAACGTGTGTTTTTTAAAAAAAAAATGACATTTTTGTAATTTTTTTGAAAAGTTTGTTATTTTTGAAATTTTTTTTAAAAAAATGGTTATTCAAAAAAAAAATTCGAATTTGACATCCTATACATTTATCTAGGAATTTTAAATTGCAAGAAAAATAAAAGGCATGTTTTTGGAATTTTTATGATTGGTTTTAATTATAATTAATGCATGATTAATTAAATTAAAATGAAGAAAAAAGATGAAAATAGATTTAAACCTAGAAATTAAGTTTAAAATATGTACAAAATATTTGTTAATTAATTTTAAAACAAAATAATTTTTTTGGAATTTTTGGAAATTGATTTGAAATTGATTTAAGTTAATTAAAACATAATTATGCAAATAATTATACAAATAATTAAAACTTAAAAAGAAAATTATTCAAAATATGTACAAAATTAGTTTATAATATATAAACAATATTTAATATAAAGAACAATTTTTTTGATGATTTTTTGATTGGTTAGAATAATTAAAAAGCAAATATATAAATATATACTAATTAATTATGCAAAATATTGAAATTTTGAAGAAAAATAAAATATTTTTATTTCAGAAAATAGTATATTATTTTAGAAGTCTAAAAATATTTTTTGTGTATTTTTTTGGATTTTTAAAACTATTTTAAATTAATTTAACAAAGAAATTAAAATAAAATAGAAAATAAAATAGAAAATAAAAGGATACTGATCCTGTGTGGTAGGCTGGAGAGTGCATGAGATGGACTGCTTGTATGATGCGTTTGATTGGCTTTGAGATGGATCATGTGGCTCAGATTGAAGAGAACATGGTACACTTTTGTTGACCAGTCACGTGGGATTATCAAGACTTTTAGTAAGTCAGACTGGCCCCACTTTTGCCTGCGTGGATGAAGACAAGTTGACTGACGAACCACGCTTGGACGCGTGGTCGTCTTCAACCTCCATCTCTTTTATTTTTTTTTAACAGATAGCGGGGGTTTTTAACCTCCCCTATTTGTACGTCAGAAACGCCATTTTTGATGGCTTCATTAACCTGCAAAAAATAAGTATTAGGGATAAAAACAAGTGACCCAGATCTACTTAAAATCACCTCCTGAACACGATGGTGGTGTTAGTTTTGCCATTTGAGCGTTGTAACTATGGTTTCGAAGAGGTTAAAGCTTAAGCATGCAAGAACACTTGTTAATGGCATAGGGTTATTCTCACGTGGAAACTCTCATGTTAGAGCCCAGATCTACCCTATGAGGCCTTATGAACTCATTAGAATGATTAGTTTATATTGAGGTTAAGTAAATATAGGAAAACGAAAATTGATCATGTATGAATATGAAGAACACTTATGCACATGATACGACTCTCATGGGACCACACAAAGAGTTTGTTCTTACTTTATATGATCTTAGAAGATGATTGGAATGATTGTTTTGTATTGATATTGATTGGAAATATGAAATTGAAAATTACAAAGTTATGGAATTTTGAGAGAATTATGGTGTGTTTCTATGCTATGCTTGCTATATTTTCGTGGGTGTGTTGGCTCCCCTTTGTTGCTGAAATATGCAGCTTCATTTATAGGCCTTGGAGTGCTTAAATTTGAAGCTAAAAGCAATGATTGCCTTTGTTGAATTTTGACTTTCAAGCTTGGAACTCAAGCAACCTTGGCTTGCTCTTTCCTTAGCCTTTCCTTGCAGCTTTCTTGCTGCATAATTAAGCCACATGTGTGAGCTTTTAGCTTAGAAAATAAGCTATGATTTATCCTTCCTTTTTTTCCTTTTTAATTTAATCTTAAATGATAAAATTAAATCAAAAAATGGAGAAAAATGATGTGGGCTTTGTCTTGGTCGTGGGAGGCCCATTATAACATGGCAAAGATGTTTGAACCATGAAAACTTGGCCCCATTTGGAAAAAATACATTTTTGAGCAATGTTGATTTCATGCATTTTCCCAAAATTTAGCCAACTTCAACAAGGTGTAAATCCTTCAATTTTTGTCATATGAAGGATATCTTGCACTTTTTGGAAACCTCAAAGAGTCCTCTAACCAATGTCTTTGGTCTCATGTCAAAATGATTTTTGAAGCTCCTTGTGTGTCCTTTTGAAAAAAGTGTCTTTTTGTTGACTTTGAAAATGACCTGTAATGTCTTTGATCATATTTTTCAAATGGTGAATCCAATGACCATGGGATCAATGGCATTTGAAAGATAATTGAATTTCCTTAAAAACAAGCTTTGGTTTGAATTTTTTGGATGAAGGATGAGAGAGTTATGATCAGTCAAAGTTGAGTTGACTTTTCAGGCAAAAACCCTAATTTTGAATCTTAGGGTTTTGTTGATTTTTGATCTTTCCTTGATGAATTATGATCATCCAATGATCAAATGATGAATCCTTTGACAAAATATGGACTTTGACAAAAAATTTCATTTTTGACTGTCTGTTGACTTTTTTGGTCAAACGGGTCGTCTGTTGACTGTTTGAGCTGCTGACGGTGCGTCTGAGTGATTTGAAGTTTGAAAATTTGTATGATGGTACTTTGAGATATATGGATGTGTATGAAATCCATTTGAGCTCTCAAAAACTTGTTGCTCCTGTAAAAACAAGAAAAACCCTAGTCAGGGATTGTTTATGTAGGAGACAGTTAAGCGTACCTGATTTTTGCGCAGTGTTGAGTCTCTGCTAATCGCGTGATATTCAGAAGACTTCTAGAACAAAAATCTTGGAATTTTGAATTGTGAAAGATTGATTTGATTGATGGTACAAAACACTGAGAATTGTACTGCCAGCAGTTTGGCTGTCAACTGACTGTTCAGGTATTGATGTAGCAGTTAGAGTGAAAAATCAACAGTCAAAGTTAATTTTCTTTTTTGTTGTTTTTTGTTTTTGTTTTATGTGAAAAATGAAAGTTTATTTACATGACTTGTTAGAAAAACACAGACATAATAAATAACTAATGTTTACTGTTACCAGTACAGTCTGAGTTTCCTGATTTTGCGCCTGCAAAAAGATTTAACTCTGTACCAATTATGTCAGTACTATTTATCTGTAAATAAATAAATAGCATGTGTGAAGTAATAAACAGTATTTGGCGTTTGCGTAAGAATAAATTCAACTGCAAGCCAAATTACTGTATAAGAAAAATTCTAAAAACTAAGTATTTCATATGTCAGGATATTTGTTGAAATAAAAATCCATGATTATATGAGACCCTTAATTTTCAGATTGGAGTTTTCTTGAAAAATATGTGGGCAAATTTTGGGGTATAACAGTTGCCCCTATTCAATCTTCTTAAACCTGAAGAGATTGTCTGAAATATGAAGGTAGAAGATGATTGAATATTTAGATGCCCTGAAAATTTGCACTTACCTTGATCAGAAGAGATGTTGGAAGTTGCATTTGAATGTCGTCTGCGAAATGTTGTTGGCAGATTGAAACATTACCTGGGATGGGCTTTCAGATGCCACCTGGTAAATGTGTTGATGGTTTGTTCATCAGAATGAATTCATTGATTATATCTTGATGAAGGATTTGAAAGTCTTTGTGTTGACTGTTTCGGAACCGTCCAAGGTTACCGCTTTAAGTCTTGGAAGATAATCGTTACGGAACTTGTCCAAAGTTTTTCCGATTTAGATTTTGGAAGTTGATCATTGTGGAACCGTCTGAGGTATCGCTTTTAGATCTGCAATGTTAGATCGTTCTGGAACCGTCTGAGGTATCGCTTTGGATCTGCAACGTTAGATCGTTCTGGAACCGTCTGAGGTATCGCTTTAGATCTGCCACGTTAGATCGTTCTGGAACCGTCTGAGGTATCGCTTTAGATCTGTGATGCTAGATCGTTCTGGAACCGTCTGAGGTATCAACTTTGATCTGTGATGCTTGTTTTTGAGTTGGTAAGTAATCAGAATGAATCTTCGGCTTGATTATATCTGAGAGAACCGTTCATGGAATTCAGCTGAACACTGCATGTGATTGAGAACATCTTTGTTGAAGATATCCTTCTACCTGAAAAATCAAGTTAGTGATATGCAACGTTTATGATGCATGTAAATGTGAGATATTCCCGGAGAAATATGCATGTTATGCTGTGTATGAATATGCGCATGATGCATGATGTATGATGTATGATGTATGAATGTGAATATGTGAATGTGAATGTGATGTCAAGCTTCTAATTGGAAAAATAAATTCCCACTAGTCAGCTGGACATGAATGTATTGTGATCGTTGATGATCTTTTGTCTTGCTTGAGTACCCTCGTCTGGGGAAATTCTTTGAGAACCCGGGTATCCCGTTGAAGGATCTTTGACTACTGCTTGGGGAACCAAAGGTAACTGGAAGTTCTGATGCCTTTTCAAATGGGAATGAGGAAGATGCATAATCCTCCGATGCACTATCTGACCAAGTCCGGGCGCGGGGATCACACCTTTTGAAGATAGTAATCTGGAACAACCCTGCTGGGGGATAAGACTTCTTTTGAAGAGAAAATCTTTTTGAGGAATTTGCTGAGAAATGCATTTCTCTTGGTGATTTCCTTCTGATGGAATGATGTCCAGATGATCGGGACATTTCCTGAATGCCATTCCTGTTTTTCCTGGTAAACATCAATCATATTCAAATGCATATGTTCATTCAAAATTATCATTGGGACGCTTACGTATTTAAAACAGAAAAAGTGAAAAGAGCTGCATTGAAAAGAGCCATGATAGGCGGGTTAGCACAGGGAGACAACAATCCTAGAAGTAGGAAACTGTCAGAAAGTTTTGAAAAATATTTATGAAGATAAATAGCTATGTGAAAATGATCCAGTCAAGTTTCAACTCTGCTATTGCCAATCTGTCTTAGAGCATCTCATCCCTCACTTGTTGGAAGAAAGTGATTGGACTGATCGGTGTCTTTGAGGTGTTGAATCTTGATGGTGAGTAGGCAGCTGAACGGAACACAGTTGTATGCTTCATTCCCTAACTTTTGCCTAGGCCGCCCTTTCAGGTTTTCAGCCTACCGGGATTTTTTGTTTAGTCTCTAATTTTTGCCTGGATCGCCCTTTCGGGTTTTCAATCCACCGAGACGCTCATTTTTGCCTAAGTTGCCCTTTCAGGTTTTCAACTTAGCGAGCTGTTTTTTTTTTTTTTTTTCAAGAGAAGTATTTTTTGACTATGTCAGCATTCACAGGGTGTGGGAAATCCTCGCCATCCATGGTGGTAAGCAACATGGCGCCGCCGGAGAATATTTTCTTGATTATGAATGGTCCCTCGTAGGTGGGAGTCCATTTGCCTCTGGGATCACCTTGTGGTAAGATGATGCGTTTGACAACCAAGCCACCAGTTTGGTATGCTTGACTTTTGACTTTTTTGTTGAAGGCTTTGATCATACGCTTTTGGTATAGCTGACCATGACAAATAGCTGCGAGCCTTTTCTCATCAATCAAGTTTATCTGGTCCAACCGTGTTTGAATCCAATCGTCTTCGTCTAGATTGGCTTCTTTCATAATCCTTAGGGAAGGAATCTGAATTTCAATTGGAAGAACTGCCTCCATACCATAGACTAAGGAAAATGGAGTTGCCCCTGTTGAAGTACGCGCAGATGTGCGATAACCATGAAGAGCAAA